>NC_073241.2:15482500-15572500 GCF_029281585.2 Gorilla gorilla gorilla
TTCCTATCCATTCCATTCTACTCGGGTTGATTCCATTCCTTTCCATTCAATTTCATTCCATTCCATTCCATTCCGCTCTACTCGGGTTCATTCCATTCCATTCCATTCCATTTGATTCCATTCCATTCCATTCCATTCCTTTCCCTTCTACTCGGGTCCACTGCATTCCATTCCATTCCATTCCATTCCGTTCTGTTCCATTCGATTCCATTCCATTCCTTTCCAATCCATTCCATTCTACTCGGGTTGATTCCATTCCATTCCATTCCATTCCATTTCATTCCAGTCCATTCCATTCGATTCTATTCCATTCCATTCCATTTCATTGCATACCATTCCATTCCATTCCATTCCATTCCATTCCATTCCATTCCATTCCATTCCATTCCATTCCATTCCATTCCTTTCTACTCGGGTTGATTCCATTCTATTCCATTCCATTCCATTATATTCCATTCGATTCCATTCGATTCCATTCCATTCCATTCCATTCCATTCCATTCCATTCTACTCGGGTTCATTCCATTCCATTGCATTCCATTCTATTGTATTCCATTGAATTCCATTCCATTCCATTCCATTCCATTCCTTTCCATTCCATTCCATTCCATTCCATTCCATTCCATTCCATTCCACTCCATTCCGTTCTACTCGGGTTGATTCCATTCCATTCCATTCCATTCCATTGAATTCCAATCCATTCCATTCCATTCCAATCCATTCCATTCCATTCCATTCCATTCCATTCCATTCCGTTCAACTCGGGTTGATTCCATTCCATTCCATTCCATTCCATTCCATTCCATTCCATTCCATTCCATTCGATTGCATTCGATTCCATTCCATTCCATTCCATTCCATTCCATTCCATTCCATTCCATTCCATTCCATTCCATTCCATTCCATTCGATTCCATTCGATTCCATTCCATTCGATTCCATTCGATTCCATTCGATTCCATTCCATTCCATTCCATTCCATTCCATTCCATTCCATTCCATTCCATTCCATTCCATTCCGTTCTACTCGGGTTCATTCCATTGCATTCCATTCAATTCCATTCTATTCCATTGAATTTCATTCCATTCCATTCCATTCCATTCCATTCCATTCCATTCCATTCCATTCCATTCCATTCCATTCTACTGGGGTTGATTCCATTCCATTCCATTCCATTCCATTCCATTCCATTCCATTCCATTCGATTCCATTCGATTCCATTCGATTCCATTCCATTCCATTCCATTCCATTCCAGTCCATTCCATTCTACTCGGGTTGATTCCATTCCATTCCATTCCATTCCATTCCATTCCATTCCATTCCATTCCATTCCATTCCATTCCATTCCATTCCATTCCATTCCATTCCATTCGGTTCCATTCGATTCCATTCGATTCCATTCCATTTCACTCTGTTCCATTCCATTCCGTTAAGTTCCGTTCTGTTCCGTTCCGTTCCGTTCTATTCGTGTTGATACCATTCTATTCCACTCCATTCCATTCGATTCCATTCGATTCCATTCCATTCCATTCCGTTCCATTCCATTCCATTCCATTCCATTCCCTTCCATTCTATTCTATTGAATTCCATTGCATTCCATTCCATTCCATTCCTATCCATTCCATTCTAGTCGGGTTGATTCCATTCCTTTCCATTCCATTCCATTCCATTCCATTCCATTCCATTCCATTCCATTCCGTTCAACTCGGGTTGACTGCATTCCACTCCATTCCATTCCATTCGATTCCATTCAATTCCATTCGATTCCATTCCATTCCATTCCATTGCATTCCATTCCATTCCATTCCAACCCGTTCCATTCTACTCGTGTTGATTCCATTCCATTCCATTCCATTCCATTCCATTCCATTCCATTCCATTCCATTCCAATCCATTCCATTCTACTCGGGTTGATGCCATTCCATTCCATTCCATTCCATTCCTTTCAATTCTATTCTATTGAATTCCATTCCATTCCATTCCATTCCATTCCAATCCATTCCATTCTACTCGGGTTCACTCCATTCCATTCCATTCCATTGTATTCCATTGAATTCCATTCCACTCCATTCCATTCCATTCCATTCCATTCCATTCCATTCCATTCCATTAAATTCCATTCCATTCCATTCCATTCCATTCCATTCCATTCCGTTCTACTCGGGTAGATTCCATTCCATTCCATTCCATTCCATTCCATTCCATTCCATTCCATTCCATTCCATTCCATTCCATTCCGTTCTACTCGGGTTCATTCCATTCCATTCCATTCCATTCCATACTATTCCATTGAATTCCATTCCATTCCATTCCATTCCGTTCCATTCCATTCCATTCCATTCCATTAAGTTCTACTCGGGTTGATTCCATTCCATTCCATTCCATTCCATTCCATTCGATTCCATTCGATTCCATTCCATTCCATTCCATTCAATTCCATTCCAATCCATTCCATTCTACTCGGGTTGAGTCCATTCCATTCCATTCCATTCCATTCCATTCCATTCCATTCCATTCCATTCCATTCCATTCCATTCCGTTCAACTCGGGTTGACTCCATTCCATTCCATTCCATTCCATTCGATTCCATTCAATTCCATTCGATTCCATTCCATTCCATTCCATTCCATTCCATTCCATTCCATTCCAACCCATTCCATTCTACTCGGGTTGATTCCATTCCATTCCATTCCATTCCATTCCATTCCATTCCATTCCATTCCATTCCATTCCATTCCATTCCATTCCATTCCATTCGGTACCATTCGATTCCATTCGATTCCATTCCATTTCAATCCATTACATTCCGTTCCGTTCCGCTCCTTTCCGTTCCGTTCTATTCGGGTTGATTCCATTCTATTCCACTCCATTCCATTCGATTCCATTCGATTCCATTCGATTCCATTCCATTCCATTCCATTCCATTCCATTCTATTGTATTGAATTCCATTCCATTCCATTCCATTAAATTCCTATCCATTCCATTCTACTCGGGTTGATTCCAATCCATTCCATTCCATTCCATTCCATTCCATTCCATTCCATTCCATTCCATTCCATTCCATTCCATTCCATTCCATTCCATTCCATTCCATTCCATTCGATTCCATTCGATTCCATTCGATTCCATTCCATTCCATTCAATTCCATTCCATTCCATTCCATTCCAATCCATTCCATTCTACTCGGGTAGATTCCATTCCATTCCATTCCATGCCATTCCATTCCATTCCATTCCATTCCATTCCGTTCCATTCCATTCCATTCCATTCCATTAAGTTCTACTCGGGTTGATTCCATTCCATTCCATTCCATTCCATTCCATTCCGTTCCATTCGATTCCATTCCATTCCATTCCATTCCATTCCTTTCCATTCCAATCCATTCCATTCTACTCGGGTTGATTCCATTCCATTCCCTTCCATTCCATTACGTTCCATTCCTTTCCATTCCATTCGGTTCCATTCGATTCCATTCGATTACATTCCATTCCATTCCATTCGATTCCATTCGATTCCATTCGATTCCATTCCATTCCATTCCATTCCATTCCATTCCATTCTATTCTATTGAATTCCATTCCATTCCATTCCATTCCATTCCATTCCATTCCATTCCAATCCATTCCATTCTTCTCGGGTTGATTCCATTCCATTCCATTCCATTCCATTCCATTCCATTCCATTCCATTCCATTCCAATCCATTCCATTCTACTCGGGTTGATTCCATTCCATTCCATTCCATTCCATTCCATTCCCTTCCTTTCCATTCCATTCGGTTCCATTCGATTCTTTCGATTCCATTCTATTTCACTCCATTGCATTCGATTCCTTTCGATTCCATTCGATTCCATTCCATTCCATTCCATTCCATTCCATTCCATTCTATTCCATTAAATTCCATTCCATTCCATTCCATTCCATTCCATTCCATTCCATTCCATTCCATTCCATTGCATTCGATTCCATTCCATTCCATTCCATTCCATTCCATTCCATTCGATTCCATTCGATTCCATTCCATTCCCTTCCATTCCATTCCATTCCATTCGATTCCATTCCATTCCATTCCATTCGATTCCATTCGATTCCATTCCATTCCATTCCATTCCATTCCATTCAATTCCATTCCATTCCATGCCGTTCCACTCGTGTTCATTCCATTCCATTCCATTCCATTCCATTCTATTCCATTGAATTCCATTCCATTCCATTCCATTCCGTTCCATTCCATTCCATTCCATTGCATTCCATTCCATTCCATTCCATTCCATTCCGTTCTACTCGGGTTGATTCCATTCCATTCCATTCCATTCCATTCCATTCCATTGAATTCCATTCCATTCCATTCCATTCCATTCCATTCCGTTTTACTCGGGTTGATTCCATTCCATTCCATTCCATCCCATTCCATTCGATTCCATTCGATTCCATTCGATTCCATTCCATTCAATTCCATTCCATTCCATTCCATTCCATTCTATTCTATTGAATTCCATTCCATTCCATTCCATTCCTATCCATTCCATTCTACTCGGGTTGATTCCATTCCATTCCATTCCATTCCATTCCATTCCATTCCATTGCGCTCTACTCGGGATCATTCCATTCGATTCCATTCCATTCCATTCCATTCCATTCCATTCCATTCCATTCCATTCCATTCCATTCCATTCCATTCCATTCCATTCCGTTCTACTCGGGTCCATTCCATTCCATTCTATTCCACTCGATTCCATTCCATTCCATTCGATTCCATTCCATTCCATTCCATTCCAATCCATTCCATTCTACTCGGGTTGATTCCATTGGATTCCATTCGATTCCATTCCATTCAATTCCATTCCAATCCATTCCATTCCATTCTATTCTATTGAATTCCATTCCATTCCATTCCATTCCATTCCTATCCATTCCATTCTACTCGGGTTGATTCCATTCCATTCCATTCCATTCCATTCCATTCCATTCCATTCCATTGCGCTCTACTCGGGATCATTCCATTCGATTCCATTCCATTCCATTCCATTTCACTCCATTCCATTCCATTCTGTTCCGTTCCGTTCCATTCCGTTCCGTTCTATTCGGGTTGATTCCATTCTATTCCACTCCATTCCATTCGATTCCATTCGATTCGATTCCATTCCATTCCATTCCATTCCATTCCATTCCATTCCATTCCATTACGTTCGATTCCATTCTATTCCATTCCATTCCTTTCCATTCCATTCCATTTCAATCCATTCCATTCTACTCGGGTTGATTCCTTTCCATTCCATTCCATTCCATTCCATGCCATTCCATTCCCTTCCATTCCATTCCATTCGGTTCCATTCGATTCCATTCGATTCCATTCCATTTCACTCCATTCCATTCCATTCTGTTCCGTTCCGTTCCATTCCGTTCCGTTCTATTCGGCTTGATTCCATTCTATTCCACTCCATTCCATTCGATTCCATTCGATTCCATTCCATTCCATTCCATTCCATTCCATTCCATTCCATTACATTCGATTCCATTCCATTCCATTCCATTCCATTCCATTCCATTCCATTCAATTCCATTCCATTCCATTCCGTTCAACTCGGGTTGATTCCATTCCATTCCATTCCATTCCATTCCATTCCATTCCATTCCATTCGATTCCATTCCATTCCATTCCATTGCATTCCATTCCATTCCATTCCAACCCATTCCATTCTACTCGGGTTGATTCCATTCCATTCCATTCCATTCCATTCCATTCGATTCCATTCCATTCCATTCCATTCCAATCCATTCCATTCTACTCGGGTTGATTCCATTCGATTCCATTCCATTCCATTCCATTCCATTCCCTTCCATTCCATTCCATTCGGTTCCATTCGATTCCATTCGATTCCATTCCATTTCACTCCATTCCATTCCATTCTGTTCCGTTCCGTTCCATTCCGTTCCGTTCTATTCGGGTTGATTCCACTCTATTCCACTCCATTCCATTCGATTCCATTCGATTCGATTCCATTCCATTCCATTCCATTCCATTCCATTACATTACGTCCGATTCCATTCGATTCCATTCCATTCCATTCCATTCAATTCCATTCCATTCCATTCCATTCCATTACATTCGATTCCATTCGATTCCATTCCATTCCATTCCATTCCATTCCATTCCATTCAATTCTTTCCATTCCATTCCGTTCTACTCGGGTTCATTCCATTCCATTCCATTCCATTCCATTCTTTTCCATTGAATTCCATTCCATTGAATTCCATTCCATTCCATTCCATTCCATTCCATTCCGTTCTACTCGGGTTGATCCAATTCCATTCCTTTCCATTCCATTCCATTCCATTCCATTGAATTCCGTTCCATTCCATTCCATTCCATTCCATTCCATTGAATTACATTCCATTCCATTCCATTCCGTTCTACTCGGGTTGATTTCATTCCATTCCATTCCTTTCTATTCCATTCCATTCCATTCTATTCGATTCCATTCGATTCCATTCGATTCCATTCGATTCCATTCCATTTCTTTCCATTCCATTCCATTCCATACCATTCCTTTCAATTCTATTCTATTGAATTCCATTCCATTCCATTCCATTCCATTCCAATCCATTCCATTCTACTCGGGTTCACTCCATTCCATTCCATTCCGTTCCATTCCATTAAATTCCATTCCATTCCATTCCATTCCATTCCATTCCATTCCATTCCATTAAGTTCTACTCGGGTTGATTCCATTCCATTCCATTCCATTCCATTCCATTCCATTCCATTCCATTCCATTCGATTCCATTCCATTCCATTCCATTCCATTCCATTCCATTCCATTCCATTCCAATCCATTAAATTCTACTCGGGTTGATTCCATTCCATTCCATTCCATTCCATTCCATTCCATTCCATTCCATTCCATTCCATTCCATTCCATTCCAATCCATTCCATTCTACTCGGGTTGATTCCATTCCATTCCATTCCATTCCATTCCATTCCCTTCCTTTCCATTCCATTCGGTTCCAGTCGATTCTTACGATTCCATTCTATTTCACTCCATTCCATTCGATTCCATTCGATTCCATTCGATTCCATTCCATTCCATTCCATTCCATTCCATTCCATTCCATTCCATTTCATTCTATTCCATTAAATTCCATTCCATTCCATTCCATTCCATTCCATTCCATTCCATTCCATTGCATTCGATTCCATTCCATTCCATTCCATTCCATTCCATTCCATTCCATTCCATTCCATTCGATTCCATTCGATTCCATTCCATTCCATTCCATTCCATTTGATTCCATTCGATTCGATTCCATTCCATTCCATTCCATTCCATTCAATTCCATTCCATTCCATACCGTTCTACTCGTGTTCATTCCATTCCATTCCATTCCATTCCATTCTATTCCATTGAATTTCATTCCATTCCATTCCATTCCGTTCTACTCGGGTTCATTCCATTCCATTCCATTCCATTCCATTCTATTCCATTGAATTCCATTCCATTCCTTTCCATTCCGTTCCATTCCATTCCATTCCATTCCATTAAGTTCTACTCGGGTTGATTCCATTCCATTCCATTCCATTAAGTTCTACTCGGGTTGATTCCATTCTATTCCACTCCATTCCATTCGATTCCATTCGATTCCATTCCATTCCATTCCGTTCCATTCCATTCCATTCCATTCCATTTCATTCCAGTCCATTCCATTCGATTCCATTCCCTTCCGTTCTATTCTATTGAATTCCATTGCATTCCATTCCATTCCATTCCTATCCATTCCATTCTACTCGGGTTGATTCCATTCCTTTCCATTCAATTTCATTCCATTCCATTCCATTCCGCTCTACTCGGGTTCATTCCATTCCATTCCATTCCATTTGATTCCATTCCATTCCATTCCATTCCTTTCCCTTCTACTCGGGTCCACTGCATTCCATTCCATTCCATTCCATTCCGTTCTGTTCCATTCGATTCCATTCCATTCCTTTCCAATCCATTCCATTCTACTCGGGTTGATTCCATTCCATTCCATTCCATTCCATTTCATTCCAGTCCATTCCATTCGATTCTATTCCATTCCATTCCATTTCATTGCATACCATTCCATTCCATTCCATTCCATTCCATTCCATTCCATTCCATTCCATTCCATTCCATTCCATTCCATTCCATTCCTTTCTACTCGGGTTGATTCCATTCTATTCCATTCCATTCCATTATATTCCATTCGATTCCATTCGATTCCATTCCATTCCATTCCATTCCATTCCATTCCATTCTACTCGGGTTCATTCCATTCCATTGCATTCCATTCTATTGTATTCCATTGAATTCCATTCCATTCCATTCCATTCCATTCCTTTCCATTCCATTCCATTCCATTCCATTCCATTCCATTCCATTCCACTCCATTCCGTTCTACTCGGGTTGATTCCATTCCATTCCATTCCATTCCATTGAATTCCAATCCATTCCATTCCATTCCAATCCATTCCATTCCATTCCATTCCATTCCATTCCATTCCGTTCAACTCGGGTTGATTCCATTCCATTCCATTCCATTCCATTCCATTCCATTCCATTCCATTCCATTCGATTGCATTCGATTCCATTCCATTCCATTCCATTCCATTCCATTCCATTCCATTCCATTCCATTCCATTCCATTCCATTCCATTCCATTCGATTCCATTCGATTCCATTCCATTCGATTCCATTCGATTCCATTCGATTCCATTCCATTCCATTCCATTCCATTCCATTCCATTCCATTCCATTCCATTCCATTCCATTCCGTTCTACTCGGGTTCATTCCATTGCATTCCATTCAATTCCATTCTATTCCATTGAATTTCATTCCATTCCATTCCATTCCATTCCATTCCATTCCATTCCATTCCATTCCATTCCATTCCATTCTACTGGGGTTGATTCCATTCCATTCCATTCCATTCCATTCCATTCCATTCCATTCCATTCGATTCCATTCGATTCCATTCGATTCCATTCCATTCCATTCCATTCCATTCCAGTCCATTCCATTCTACTCGGGTTGATTCCATTCCATTCCATTCCATTCCATTCCATTCCATTCCATTCCATTCCATTCCATTCCATTCCATTCCATTCCATTCCATTCGGTTCCATTCGATTCCATTCGATTCCATTCCATTTCACTCCGTTCCATTCCATTCCGTTAAGTTCCGTTCTGTTCCGTTCCGTTCCGTTCTATTCGTGTTGATACCATTCTATTCCACTCCATTCCATTCGATTCCATTCGATTCCATTCCATTCCATTCCGTTCCATTCCATTCCATTCCATTCCATTCCCTTCCATTCTATTCTATTGAATTCCATTGCATTCCATTCCATTCCATTCCTATCCATTCCATTCTAGTCGGGTTGATTCCATTCCTTTCCATTCCATTCCATTCCATTCCATTCCATTCCATTCCATTCCATTCCATTCCGTTCAACTCGGGTTGACTGCATTCCACTCCATTCCATTCCATTCGATTCCATTCAATTCCATTCGATTCCATTCCATTCCATTCCATTGCATTCCATTCCATTCCATTCCAACCCGTTCCATTCTACTCGTGTTGATTCCATTCCATTCCATTCCATTCCATTCCATTCCATTCCATTCCATTCCATTCCAATCCATTCCATTCTACTCGGGTTGATGCCATTCCATTCCATTCCATTCCATTCCTTTCAATTCTATTCTATTGAATTCCATTCCATTCCATTCCATTCCATTCCAATCCATTCCATTCTACTCGGGTTCACTCCATTCCATTCCATTCCATTGTATTCCATTGAATTCCATTCCACTCCATTCCATTCCATTCCATTCCATTCCATTCCATTCCATTCCATTAAATTCCATTCCATTCCATTCCATTCCATTCCATTCCATTCCGTTCTACTCGGGTAGATTCCATTCCATTCCATTCCATTCCATTCCATTCCATTCCATTCCATTCCATTCCATTCCATTCCGTTCTACTCGGGTTCATTCCATTCCATTCCATTCCATTCCATACTATTCCATTGAATTCCATTCCATTCCATTCCATTCCGTTCCATTCCATTCCATTCCATTCCATTAAGTTCTACTCGGGTTGATTCCATTCCATTCCATTCCATTCCATTCCATTCGATTCCATTCGATTCCATTCCATTCCATTCCATTCAATTCCATTCCAATCCATTCCATTCTACTCGGGTTGAGTCCATTCCATTCCATTCCATTCCATTCCATTCCATTCCATTCCATTCCATTCCATTCCATTCCATTCCGTTCAACTCGGGTTGACTCCATTCCATTCCATTCCATTCCATTCGATTCCATTCAATTCCATTCGATTCCATTCCATTCCATTCCATTCCATTCCATTCCATTCCATTCCATTCCAACCCATTCCATTCTACTCGGGTTGATTCCATTCCATTCCATTCCATTCCATTCCATTCCATTCCATTCCATTCCATTCCATTCCATTCCATTCCATTCCATTCCATTCGGTACCATTCGATTCCATTCGATTCCATTCCATTTCAATCCATTACATTCCGTTCCGTTCCGCTCCTTTCCGTTCCGTTCTATTCGGGTTGATTCCATTCTATTCCACTCCATTCCATTCGATTCCATTCGATTCCATTCGATTCCATTCCATTCCATTCCATTCCATTCCATTCTATTGTATTGAATTCCATTCCATTCCATTCCATTAAATTCCTATCCATTCCATTCTACTCGGGTTGATTCCAATCCATTCCATTCCATTCCATTCCATTCCATTCCATTCCATTCCATTCCATTCCATTCCATTCCATTCCATTCCATTCCATTCGATTCCATTCGATTCCATTCGATTCCATTCCATTCCATTCAATTCCATTCCATTCCATTCCATTCCAATCCATTCCATTCTACTCGGGTAGATTCCATTCCATTCCATTCCATGCCATTCCATTCCATTCCATTCCATTCCATTCCGTTCCATTCCATTCCATTCCATTCCATTAAGTTCTACTCGGGTTGATTCCATTCCATTCCATTCCATTCCATTCCATTCCGTTCCATTCGATTCCATTCCATTCCATTCCATTCCATTCCTTTCCATTCCAATCCATTCCATTCTACTCGGGTTGATTCCATTCCATTCCCTTCCATTCCATTACGTTCCATTCCTTTCCATTCCATTCGGTTCCATTCGATTCCATTCGATTACATTCCATTCCATTCCATTCGATTCCATTCGATTCCATTCGATTCCATTCCATTCCATTCCATTCCATTCCATTCCATTCTATTCTATTGAATTCCATTCCATTCCATTCCATTCCATTCCATTCCATTCCATTCCAATCCATTCCATTCTTCTCGGGTTGATTCCATTCCATTCCATTCCATTCCATTCCATTCCATTCCATTCCATTCCAATCCATTCCATTCTACTCGGGTTGATTCCATTCCATTCCATTCCATTCCATTCCATTCCCTTCCTTTCCATTCCATTCGGTTCCATTCGATTCTTTCGATTCCATTCTATTTCACTCCATTGCATTCGATTCCTTTCGATTCCATTCGATTCCATTCCATTCCATTCCATTCCATTCCATTCCATTCCATTCCATTCTATTCCATTAAATTCCATTCCATTCCATTCCATTCCATTCCATTCCATTCCATTCCATTCCGTTCCATTGCATTCGATTCCATTCCATTCCATTCCATTCCATTCCATTCCATTCGATTCCATTCGATTCCATTCCATTCCCTTCCATTCCATTCCATTCCATTCGATTCCATTCCATTCCATTCCATTCGATTCCATTCGATTCCATTCCATTCCATTCCATTCCATTCCATTCAATTCCATTCCATTCCATGCCGTTCCACTCGTGTTCATTCCATTCCATTCCATTCCATTCCATTCTATTCCATTGAATTCCATTCCATTCCATTCCATTCCGTTCCATTCCATTCCATTCCATTCCATTCCATTCCATTCCATTCCATTCCATTCCGTTCTACTCGGGTTGATTCCATTCCATTCCATTCCATTCCATTCCATTCCATTGAATTCCATTCCATTCCATTCCATTCCATTCCATTCCGTTTTACTCGGGTTGATTCCATTCCATTCCATTCCATCCCATTCCATTCGATTCCATTCGATTCCATTCGATTCCATTCCATTCAATTCCATTCCATTCCATTCCATTCCATTCTATTCTATTGAATTCCATTCCATTCCATTCCATTCCTATCCATTCCATTCTACTCGGGTTGATTCCATTCCATTCCATTCCATTCCATTCCATTCCATTCCATTGCGCTCTACTCGGGATCATTCCATTCGATTCCATTCCATTCCATTCCATTCCATTCCATTCCATTCCATTCCATTCCATTCCATTCCATTCCATTCCATTCCATTCCATTCCGTTCTACTCGGGTCCATTCCATTCCATTCTATTCCACTCGATTCCATTCCATTCCATTCGATTCCATTCCATTCCATTCCATTCCAATCCATTCCATTCTACTCGGGTTGATTCCATTGGATTCCATTCGATTCCATTCCATTCAATTCCATTCCAATCCATTCCATTCCATTCTATTCTATTGAATTCCATTCCATTCCATTCCATTCCATTCCTATCCATTCCATTCTACTCGGGTTGATTCCATTCCATTCCATTCCATTCCATTCCATTCCATTCCATTCCATTGCGCTCTACTCGGGATCATTCCATTCGATTCCATTCCATTCCATTCCATTTCACTCCATTCCATTCCATTCTGTTCCGTTCCGTTCCATTCCGTTCCGTTCTATTCGGGTTGATTCCATTCTATTCCACTCCATTCCATTCGATTCCATTCGATTCGATTCCATTCCATTCCATTCCATTCCATTCCATTCCATTCCATTCCATTACGTTCGATTCCATTCTATTCCATTCCATTCCTTTCCATTCCATTCCATTTCAATCCATTCCATTCTACTCGGGTTGATTCCTTTCCATTCCATTCCATTCCATTCCATGCCATTCCATTCCCTTCCATTCCATTCCATTCGGTTCCATTCGATTCCATTCGATTCCATTCCATTTCACTCCATTCCATTCCATTCTGTTCCGTTCCGTTCCATTCCGTTCCGTTCTATTCGGCTTGATTCCATTCTATTCCACTCCATTCCATTCGATTCCATTCGATTCCATTCCATTCCATTCCATTCCATTCCATTCCATTCCATTACATTCGATTCCATTCGATTCCATTCCATTCCATTCCATTCCATTCCATTCAATTCCATTCCATTCCATTCCGTTCAACTCGGGTTGATTCCATTCCATTCCATTCCATTCCATTCCATTCCATTCCATTCCATTCGATTCCATTCCATTCCATTCCATTGCATTCCATTCCATTCCATTCCAACCCATTCCATTCTACTCGGGTTGATTCCATTCCATTCCATTCCATTCCATTCCATTCCATTCCATTCCATTCCATTCCATTCCATTCCAATCCATTCCATTCTACTCGGGTTGATTCCATTCGATTCCATTCCATTCCATTCCATTCCATTCCCTTCCATTCCATTCCATTCGGTTCCATTCGATTCCATTCGATTCCATTCCATTTCACTCCATTCCATTCCATTCTGTTCCGTTCCGTTCCATTCCGTTCCGTTCTATTCGGGTTGATTCCATTCTATTCCACTCCATTCCATTCGATTCCATTCGATTCGATTCCATTCCATTCCATTCCATTCCATTCCATTACATTACGTCCGATTCCATTCGATTCCATTCCATTCCATTCCATTCAATTCCATTCCATTCCATTCCATTCCATTACATTCGATTCCATTCGATTCCATTCCATTCCATTCCATTCCATTCCATTCCATTCCATTCCATTCCATTCCATTCCGTTCTACTCGGGTTCATTCCATTCCATTCCATTCCATTCCATTCTTTTCCATTGAATTCCATTCCATTGAATTCCATTCCATTCCATTCCATTCCATTCCATTCCGTTCTACTCGGGTTGATCCAATTCCATTCCTTTCCATTCCATTCCATTCCATTCCATTGAATTCCGTTCCATTCCATTCCATTCCATTCCATTCCATTGAATTACATTCCATTCCATTCCATTCCGTTCTACTCGGGTTGATTTCATTCCATTCCATTCCTTTCTATTCCATTCCATTCCATTCTATTCGATTCCATTCGATTCCATTCGATTCCATTCGATTCCATTCCATTTCTTTCCATTCCATTCCATTCCATACCATTCCTTTCAATTCTATTCTATTGAATTCCATTCCATTCCATTCCATTCCATTCCAATCCATTCCATTCTACTCGGGTTCACTCCATTCCATTCCATTCCGTTCCATTCCATTAAATTCCATTCCATTCCATTCCATTCCATTCCATTCCATTCCATTCCATTAAGTTCTACTCGGGTTGATTCCATTCCATTCCATTCCATTCCATTCCATTCCATTCCATTCCATTCCATTCGATTCCATTCCATTCCATTCCATTCCATTCCATTCCATTCCATTCCATTCCAATCCATTCCATTCTACTCGGGTTGATTCCATTCCATTCCACTCCATTCCATTACGTTCCATTCCATTCCATTCCATTCGGTTCCATTCGATTCCATTCGATTCCATTCCATTTCAATCCATTCGATTCCATTCCTTTCCGTTTCGTTCCGCTCCGATCGTTCCGTTCTGTTCGGGTTGATTCCATTCTATTCCACTCCATTCCATTCGATTCCATTCCATTCCATTCGATTCCATTCCATTCCATTCCATTCCATTCCATTCCATTCCATTCCATTCCATTCCATTCTATTCTATTGAATTCCATTCCATTCCATTGCATTCCATTCCATTCCAATCCATTCCATTCTACTCGGGTTGATTCCATTCCATTCCATTCCATTCCATTCCATTCCATTCCATTCCATTCCAATCCATTCCATTCTACTCGGGTTGATTCCATTCCATTCCATTCCATTCCATTCCATTCCCTTCCTTTCCATTCCATTCCATTCCATTCCATTCCATTCCATTCCATTAAATTCCATTCCATTCCCTTCCATTCCATTCCATTCCATTCCATTCCATTAAGTTCTACTCGGGTTGATTCCATTCCATTCCATTCCATTCCATTCGATTCCATTCCATTCCATTCGATTCCATTCCATTCCATTCCATTCCATTCCATTCTATTGTATTGAATTCCATTCCATTCCATTCCATTAAATTCCTATCCATTCCATTCTACTCGGGTTGATTCCAATCCATTCCATTCCATTCCATTCCATTCCATTCCATTCCATTCCATTCCATTCCATTCTATTGTATTGAATTCCATTCCATTCCATTCCATTAAATTCCTATCCATTCCGTTCTACTCGGGTTGATTCCAATCCATTCCATTCCATTCCATTCAATTCCATTCCATTCCATTCCATTCCATTCCATTCCATTCCATTCCGTTCTACTCGGGTTCATTCCATTGCATTCCATTCCATTCCATTCAATTCCATTCCATTCCATTCCATTCCATTCCATTGCATTGAATTCCATTCCATTGAATTCCATTCCATTCCATTCCATTCCATTCCATTCCATTCCATTCCATTCCGTTTTACTCGGGTTGATTCCATTCCATTCCATTCCATCCCATTCCATTCGATTCCATTCGATTCCATTCGATTCCATTCGATTCCATTCCATTCAATTCCATTCCATTCCATTCCATTCCATTCTATTCTATTGAATTCCATTCCATTCCATTCCATTCCATTCCTATCCATTCCATTCTACTCGGGTTGATTCCATTCCATTCCATTCCATTCCATTCCATTGCGCTCTACTCGGGATCATTCCATTCGATTCCATTCCATTCGATTCCATTCGATTCCATTCCATTCCATTCCATTCCATTCCATTCCAATCCATTCCATTCTACTCGGGTTGATTCCATTCCATTCCATTCCATTCCATTCCATTCCATTCCATTCCATTCCATTCCATTCCATTCCATTCCATTCCATTCCGTTCAACTCGGGTTGATTCCATTCCATTCCATTCCATTCCATTCGATTGCATTCAATTCCATTCGATTCCATTCCATTCCATTCCATTGCATTCCATTCCATTCCATTCCAACCCATTCCATTCTACTCGGGTTGCTTCCATTCCATTCCATTCCATTCCATTCCATTCCATTCCATTCCATTCCATTCCATTCCATTCCATTCCATTCCCTTCCATTCCATTCCATTCGGTACCATTCGATTCCATTCGATTCCATTCCATTTCAATCCATTACATTCCGTTCCGTTCCGTTCCGTTCCTTTCCGTTCCGTTCTATTCGGGTTGATTCCATTCTATTCCACTCCATTCCATTCGATTCCATTCGATTCCATTCCATTCCATTCCATTCCATTCCATTCCATTCCATTCCATTCTATAGTATTGAATTCCATTCCATTCCATTCCATTAAATTCCTATCCAATCCGTTCTACTCGGGTTCATTCCATTCCATTCCATTCTATTTTATTGAATTCCATTCCATTCCATTCCATTAAATTCCTATCCATTCCGTTCTACTCGGGTTCATTCCATTCCATTCCATTCAATTCCATTCCATTCCATTCCATTCCAATCCATTCCATTCTACTCGGGTAGATTCCATTCCATTGATTCCATTCCATGCCATTCCATTCCATTCCATTCCATTCCATTCCGTTCCATTCCATTCCATTCCATTCCATTAAGTTCTACTCGGGTTGATTTTATTCCATTCCATTCCATTCCATTCCATTCCATTCCATTCCATTCGATTCCATTCCATTCCATTCCATTCCATTACATTACATTCCAATCCATTCCATTCTACTCGGGTTGATTCCATTCCATTCCATTCCATTCCATTACGTTCCATTCCATTCCATTCCATTCGGTTCCATTCGATTCCATTCGATTACATTCCATTTCAATCCATTCGATTCCATTCCGTTCCGTTTCGTTCCGCTCCGATCGTTCCGTTCTATTCGGGTTGATTCCATTCTATTCCACTCCATTCCATTCGATTCCATTCCATTCCATTCGATTCCATTCCATTCCATTCCATTCCATTCCATTCCATTCCATTCTATTCTATTGAATTCCATTCCATTCCATTCCATTCCATTCCATTCCAATCCATTCCATTCTTCTCGGGTTGATTCCATTCCATTCCATTCCATTCCATTCCATTCCATTCCATTCCATTCCATTCCATTCCATTCCAATTCATTCCATTCTACTTGGGTTGATTCCATTCCATTCCATTCCATTCCATTCCATTCCATTCCATTCCATTCCATTCCCTTCCTTTCCATTCCATTCGGTTCCATTCGATTCTTTCGATTCCATTCTATTTCACTCCATTGCGTTCGATTCCATTCGATTCCATTCGATTCGATTCCATTCCATTCCATTCCATTCCATTCCATTCCATTCCATTAAATTCCATTCCATTCCATTCCATTCCATTCCATTCCATTCCATTCCATTCCATTCCATTCCATTGCATTCGATTCCATTCCATTCCATTCCATTCCATTCCATTCCATTCGATTCCATTCGATTCCATTCCATTCCCTTCCATTCTATTCCATTCGATTCCATTCCATTCCATTCCATTCCGTTCTACTCGGGTTGATTCCATTCTATTCCATTCCATTCCATTCCATTCCATTCAATTCCATTCCATTCGATTCCATTCCATTCCATTCCATTCCATTCCATTCCATTCCAATCCATTCCATTCTACTCGGGTTGATTCCATTCCATTCCATTCCATTCCATACCATTCCATTCCATTGCATTCCATTCCATTCCATTCCATTCCATTCCATTCCATTCGGTACCATTCGATTCCATTCGATTCCATTCCATTTCAATCCATTCCATTCCGTTCCGTTCCGTTCCGTTCCTTTCCGTACCGTTCTATTCGGGTTGATTCCATTCTATTCCACTCCATTCCATTCGATTCCATTCGATTCCATTCGATTCCATTCCATTCCATTCCATTCCATTCCATTCTATTGTATTGAATTCCATTCCATTCCATTCCATTAAATTCCTATCCATTCCATTCTACTTGGGTTGATTCCAATCCATTCCATTCCATTCCATGCCATTCCATCCCATTCCACTCCATTCCATTCCATTCCATTCCATTCCGTTCTACTCGGGTTCATTCCATTCCATTCCATTCCATTCCATTCAATTCCATTCCATTCCATTCGATTCCATTCGATTCCATTTGATTCCATTCCATTCCATTCAATTCCATTCCATTCCATTCCATTCCAATCCATTCCATTCTACTCGGGTAGATTCCATTCCATTCCATTCCATTCTATGCCATTCCATTCCATTCCATTCCATTCCATTCCGTTCCATTCCATTCCATTCCATTCCATTAAGTTCTACTCGGGTTGATTCCATTCCATTCCATTCCATTCCATTCCATTCCATTCGTTTCCATTCCATTCCATTCCATTCCATTCCATTCCATTCCAATCCATTCCATTCTACTCGGGTTGATTCCATTCCATTCCATTCCATTCCATTCCATTCCATTCCATTCCATTCCAATCCATTCCATTCTACGCGGGTTGATTCCATTCCATTCCATTCCATTCCATTCCATTCCCTTCCTTTCCATTCCATTCCATTCCATTTCATTCCATTCCATTCCATTAAATTCCATTCCATTCCATTCCATTCCATTCCGTTCCATTCCATTCCATTAAGTTCTACTCGGGTTGATTCCATTCCATTCCATTCCATTCCATTCCATTCCATTCCATTCCATTCCATCCTATTCTATTGAATTCCTTTCCATTCCATTCCATTCCATTCCATTCCAATCCATTCCGTTCTTCTCGGGTTGATTCCATTCCATTCCATTCCATTCCATTCCATTCCATACCATTCCATTCCATTCCAATCCATTCCATTCTACTCGGGTTGATTCCATTCCATTCCATTCCATTCCATTCCATTCCCTACCTTTCCATTCCATTCGGTTCCATTCGATTCTTTCGATTCCATTCTATTTCAGTCCATTCCATTCGATTCCTTTCAATTCCATTCGATTCCATTCCATTCCATTCCATTCCATTCCATTCCATTCCATTTCATTCTATTCCATTAAATTCCATTCCATTCCATTGCATTCCATTCGATTCCATTCCATTCCATTCCATTCCATTCGATTCCATTCGATTCCATTCCATTCCATTCCATTCCATTCAATTCCATTCCATTCCATACCGTTCTACTCGTGTTCATTCCATTCCATTCCATTCCATGCCATTCTATTCCATTGAATTTCATTCCATTCCATTCCATTCCGTTCTACTCGGGTTCATTCCATTCCATTCCATTCCATTCCATTCCATTCTATTCCATTGAATTCCATTCCATTCCGTTCCATTCCGTTCCATTCCATTCCATTCCATTCCATTAAGTTCTACTCTGGTTGATTCCATTCCATTCCATTCCATTATGTTCTACTCGGGTTGATTCCATTCTATTCCACTCCATTCCATTCGATTCCATTCGATTCCATTCCATTCCATTCCGTTCCATTCCATTCCATTCCATTCCATTTCATTCCAGTCCATTCCATTCGATTCCATTCCCTTCCGTTCTATTCTATTGAATTCCATTGCATTCCATTCCATTCCATTCCTATCCATTCCATTCTACTCGGGTTGATTCCATTCCTTTCCATTCAATTTCATTCCATTCCATTCCATTCCGCTCCACTCGGGTTCATTCCATTCCATTCCATTCCATTTGATTCCATTCGATTCCATTCCATTCCTTTCCGTTCTACTCGGGTCCATTCCATTCCATTCCATTCCATTCCATTCCGTTCTGTTCCATTCGATTCCATTCCATTCCATTGCAATCCATTCCATTCTACTCGGGTTGATTCCATTCCATTCCATTCCATTCCATTCCATTCCATTCCATTCCATTCCATTTCATTCCAGTCCATTCCATTCGATTCTATTCCATTCCATTCCATTGCATTGCATTCCATTCCATTCCATTCCATTCCATTCCATTCCATTCCATTCCATTCCATTCCATTCCATTCCATTCCATTCCATTCCATTCCTTTCTACTCGGGTTGATTCCATTCTATTCCATTCCATTCCATTCTATTCCATTCGATTCCATTCGATTCCATTCCATTCCATTCCATTCCATTCCATTCTACTCGGGTTCATTCCATTCCATTGCATTCCATTCTATTGTATTCCATTGAATTCCATTCCATTCCATTCCATTCCATTCCTTTCCATTCCATTCCATTCCATTCCATTCCATTCCATTCCACTCCATTCCGTTCTACTCGGGTTGATTCCATTCCATTCCATTCCATTCCATTGAATTCCAATCCATTCCATTCCATTCCAATCCATTCCATTCCATTCCATTCCATTCCATTCCGTTCAACTCGGGTTGATTCCATTCCATTCCATTCCATTCCATTCCATTCGATTCCATTCGATTGCATTCGATTCCATTCCATTCCATTCCATTCCATTCCATTCCATTCCATTCCATTCCATTCTATTCCATTCGATTCCATTCCATTCGATTCCATTCGATTCCATTCGATTCCATTCCATTCCATTCCATTCCATTCCATTCCATTCCATTCTACTGGGGTTGATTCCACTCCATTCCATTCCATTCCATTCCATTCGATTCCATTCGATTCCATTCGATTCCATTCCATTCCATTCCATTCCATTCCATTCCAATCCATTCCATTCTACTCGGGTTGATTCCATTCCATTCCATTCCATTCCATTCCATTCCATTCCATTCCATTCCATTCCATTCCATTCGGTTCCATTCGATTCCATTCGATTCCATTCCATTTCACTCCGTTCCATTCCATTCCGTTAAGTTCCGTTCTGTTCCGTTCCGTTCCGTTCTATTCGGGTTGATACCATTCTATTCCACTCCATTCCATTCGATTCCATTCGATTCCATTCCATTCCATTCCGTTCCATTCCATTCCATTCCATTCCATTCCATTCCATTCTATTCTATTGAATTCCATTGCATTCCATTCCATTCCATTCCTATCCATTCCATTCTACTCGGGTTGATTCCATTCCTTTCCATTCCATTCCATTCCATTCCATTCCATTCCATTCCATTCCATTCCATTCCATTCCATTCCGTTCAACTTGGGTTGATTCCATTCCATTCCATTCCATTCCATTCGATTCCATTCAATTCCATTCGATTCCATTTCATTCCATTCCATTGCATTCCATTCCATTCCATTCCAACCCATTCCATTCTACTCGGGTTGATTCCATTCCATTCCATTCCATTCCATTCCATTCCATTCCATTCCCTTCCATTCCATTCCATTCGGTACCATTCGATTCCATTCAATTCCATTCCATTTCAATCCATTCCATTCCGTTCCGTTCCGTTCCGCTCCTTTCCGTTCCGTTCTATTCGGGTTGATTCCATTCTATTCCACTCCATTCCATTCGATTCCATTCGATTCCATTCGATTCCATTCCATTCTATTCCATTCCATTCCATTCCATTCCATTCTATTGTATTGAATTCCATTCCATTCCATTCCATTAAATTCCTATCCATTCCATTCTACTCGGGTTGATTCCAATCCATTCCATTCCATTCCATTCCATTCCACTCCATTCCATTCCATTCCATTCCATTCCATTCCATTGCATTCGATTCCATTCCATTCCATTCCATTCCATTCCATTCCATTCCATTCCATTCCATTCCATTCCATTTCATTCGATTCCATTCCATTCCATTCCATTCCATTTGATTCCATTCGATTCGATTCCATTCCATTCCATTCCATTCCATTCAATTCCATTCCATTCCATACCGTTCTACTCGTGTTCATTCCATTCCATTCCATTCCATTCCATTCTATTCCATTGAATTTCATTCAATTCCATTCCATTCCGTTCTACTCGGGTTCATTCCATTCCATTCCATTCCATTCTATTCCATTGAATTCCATTCCATTCCTTTCCATTCCGTTCCATTCCATTCCATTCCATTCCATTAAGTTCTACTCGGGTTGATTCCATTCCGTTCCATTCCATTAAGTTCTACTCGGGTTGATTCCATTCTATTCCACTCCATTCCATTCGATTCCATTCGATTCCATTCCATTCCATTCCGTTCCATTCCATTCCATTCCATTCCATTTCATTCCAGTCCATTCCATTCGATTCCATTCCCTTCCGTTCTATTCTATTGAATTCCATTGCATTCCATTCCATTCCATTCCTATCCATTCCATTCTACTCGGGTTGATTCCATTCCTTTCCATTCAATTTCATTCCATTCCATTCCATTCCGCTCTACTCGGGTTCATTCCATTCCATTCCATTCCATTTGATTCCATTCGATTCCATTCCATTCCTTTCCCTTCTACTCGGGTCCATTCCATTCCATTCCATTCCATTCCATTCCGTTCTGTTCCATTCGATTCCATTCCATTCCTTTCCAATCCATTCCATTCTACTCGGATTGATTCCATTCCATTCCATTCCATTCCATTTCATTCCAGTCCATTCCATTCGATTCTATTCCATTCCATTCCATTTCATTGCATACCATTCCATTCCATTCCATTCCATTCCATTCCATTCCATTCCATTCCATTCCATTCCATTCCATTCCATTCCATTCCATTCCTTTCTACTCGGGTTGATTCCATTCTATTCCATTCCATTCCATTCTATTCCATTCGATTCCATTCGATTCCATTCCATTCCATTCCATTCCATTCCATTCCATTCTACTCGGGTTCATTCCATTCCATTGCATTCCATTCTATTGTATTCCATTGAATTCCATTCCATTCCATTCCATTCCATTCCTTTCCATTCCATTCCATTCCATTCCATTCCATTCCATTCCATTCCACTCCATTCCGTTCTACTCGGGTTGATTCCATTCCATTCCATTCCATTCCATTGAATTCCAATCCATTCCATTCCATTCCAATCCATTCCATTCCATTCCATTCCATTCCATTCCATTCCGTTCAACTCGGGTTGATTCCATTCCATTCCATTCCATTCCATTCCATTCCATTCCATTCCATTCGATTGCATTCGATTCCATTCCATTCCATTCCATTCCATTCCATTCCATTCCATTCCATTCCATTCCATTCCATTCCATTCCATTCCATTCCATTCCATTTGATTCCATTCGATTCCATTCCATTCGATTCCATTCGATTCCATTCGATTCCATTCGATTCCATTCGATTCCATTCGATTCCATTCCATTCCATTCCATTCCATTCCATTCCATTCCATTCCGTTCTACTCGGGTTCATTCCATTGCATTCCATTCCATTCCATTCTATTCCATTTAATTTCATTCCTTTCCATTCCATTCCATTCCATTCCATTCCATTCCATTCCATTCCATTCCATTCCATTCCATTCTACTGGGGTTGATTCCATTCCATTCCATTCCATTCCATTCCATTCGATTCCATTCGATTCCATTCGATTCCATTCCATTCCATTCCATTCCATTCCAGTCCATTCCATTCTACTCGGGTTGATTCCATTCCATTCCATTCCATTCCATTCCATTCCATTCCATTCCCTTCCATTCCATTCCATTCGGTTCCATTCGATTCCATTCGATTCCATTCCATTTCACTCCGTTCCATTCCATTCCGTTAAGTTCCGTTCTGTTCCGTTCCGTTCCGTTCTATTCGTGTTGATACCATTCTATTCCACTCCATTCCATTCGATTCCATTCGATCCCATTCCATTCCATTCCGTTCCATTCCATTCCATTCCATTCCATTCCCTTCCATTCTATTCTATTGAATTCCATTGCATTCCATTCCATTCCATTCCTATCCATTCCATTCTAGTCGGGTTGATTCCATTCCTTTCCATTCCATTCCATTCCATTCCATTCCATTCCATTCCATTCCATTCCGTTCAACTCGGGTTGATTGCATTCCACTCCATTCCATTCCATTCGATTCCATTCAATTCCATTCGATTCCATTCCATTCCATTCCATTGCATTCCATTCCATTCCATTCCAACCCATTCCATTCTACTCGTGTTGATTCCATTCCGTTCCATTCCATTCCATTCCATTCCATTCCATTCCATTCCATTCCAATCCATTCCATTCTACTCGGGTTGATTCCATTCAATTCCATTCCATTCCATTCCTTTCAATTCTATTCTATTGAATTCCATTCCATTCCATTCCATTCCATTCCAATCCATTCCATTCTACTCGGGTTCACTCCATTCCATTCCATTCCATTGTATTCCATTGAATTCCATTCCACTCCATTCCATTCCATTCCATTCCATTCCATTCCATTCCATTCCATTAAATTCCATTCCATTCCATTCCATTCCATTCCATTCCGTTCTACTCGGGTAGATTCCATTCCATTCCATTCCATTCCATTCCATTCCATTCCATTCCATTCCATTCCATTCCATTCCGTTCTACTCGGGTTCATTCCATTCCATTCCATTCCATTCCATACTATTCCATTGAATTCCATTCCATTCCATTCCATTCCGTTCCATTCCATTCCATTCCATTCCATTAAGTTCTACTCGGGTTGATTCCATTCCATTCCATTCCATTCCATTCCATTCGATTCCATTCGATTCCATTCCATTCCATTCCATTCCATTCCATTCCAATCCATTCCATTCTACTCGGGTTGATTCCATTCCATTCCATTCCATTCCATTCCATTCCATTCCATTCCATTCCATTCCATTCCATTCCATTCCGTTCAACTCGGGTTGATTCCATTCCATTCCATTCCATTCCATTCGATTCCATTCAATTCCATTCGATTCCATTCCATTCCATTCCATTCCATTCCATTCCATTCCAACCCATTCCATTCTACTCGGGTTGATTCCATTCCATTCCATTCCATTCCATTCCATTCCATTCCATTCCATTCCATTCCATTCCATTCCATTCCATTCCATTCGGTACCATTCGATTCCATTCGATTCCATTCCATTTCAATCCATTACATTCCGTTCCGTTCCGTTCCTTTCCGTTCCGTTCTATTCGGGTTGATTCCATTCTATTCCACTCCATTCCATTCGATTCCATTCGATTCCATTCGATTCCATTCCATTCCATTCCATTCCATTCTATTGTATTGAATTCCATTCCATTCCATTCCATTAAATTCCTATCCATTCCATTCTACTCGGGTTGATTCCAATCCATTCCATTCCATTCCATTCCATTCCATTCCATTCCATTCCATTCCATTCCATTCCATTCCGTTCTACTCGGGTTCATTCCATTCCATTCCATTCCATTCCATTCCATTCCATTCCATTCCATTCGATTCCATTCGATTCCATTCCATTCCATTCAATTCCATTCCATTCCATTCCATTCCAATCCATTCCATTCTACTCTGGTAGATTCCATTCCATTCCATTCCATTCCATTCCATGCCATTCCATTCCATTCCATTCCATTCCATTCCGTTCCATTCCATTCCATTCCATTCCATTAAGTTCTACTCGGGTTGATTCCATTCCATTCCATTCCATTCCATTCCATTCCGTTCCATTCGATTCCATTCCATTCCATTCCATTCCATTCCTTTCCATTCCTATCCATTCCATTCTACTCGGGTTGATTCCATTCCATTCCCTTCCATTCCATTACGTTCCATTCCTTTCCATTCCATTCGGTTCCATTCGATTCCATTCGATTACATTCCATTCCATTCCATTCGATTCCATTCGATTCCATTCGATTCCATTCCATTCCATTCCATTCCATTCCATTCCATTCTATTCTATTGAATTCCATTCCATTCCATTCCATTCCATTCCATTCCATTCCATTCCAATCCATTCCATTCTTCTCGGGTTGATTCCATTCCATTCCATTCCATTCCATTCCATTCCATTCCATTCCATTCCATTCCAATCCATTCCATTCTACTCGGGTTGATTACATTCCATTCCATTCCATTCCATTCCATTCCCTTCCTTTCCATTCCATTCGGTTCCATTCGATTCTTTCGATTCCATTCTATTACACTCCATTGCATTCGATTCCTTTCGATTCCATTCGATTCCATTCCATTCCATTCCATTCCATTCCATTCCATTCCATTCCATTCCATTGCATTCGATTCCATTCCATTCCATTCCATTCCATTCCATTCGATTCCATTCGATTCCATTCCATTCCCTTCCATTCCATTCCATTCCATTCGATTCCATTCCATTCCATTCCATTCGATTCCATTCGATTCCATTCCATTCCATTCCATTCCATTCCATTCAATTCCATTCCATTCCATGCCGTTCGACTCGTGTTCATTCCATTCCATTCCATTCCATTCCATTCTATTCCATTGAATTCCATTCCATTAAATTCCATTCCATTCCATTCCATTCCATTCCATTCCATTCCATTCCATTCCATTCCATTCCATTCCATTCCATTCCGTTCTACTCGGGTTGATTCCATTCCATTCCATTCCATTCCATTCCATTCCATTGAATTCTATTCCATTCCATTCCATTCCATTCCATTCCGTTTTACTCGGGTTGATTCCATTCCATTCCATTCCATCCCATTCCATTCGATTCCATTCGATTCCATTCGATTCCATTCCATTCAATTCCATTCCATTCCATTCCATTCCATTCTATTCTATTGAATTCCATTCCATTCCATTCCATTCCATTCCTATCCATTCCATTCTACTCGGGTTCACTCCATTCCATTCCATTCCATTCCATTCCATTCCATTCCATTCCATTCCATTCCATTCCATTCCATTCCATTCCATTCCATTCCATTCCGTTCTACTCGGGTCCATTCCATTCCATTCTATTCCACTCGATTCCATTCCATTCCATTCGATTCCATTCCATTCCATTCCATTCCAATCCATTCCATTCTACTCGGGTTGATTCCATTCGATTCCATTCGATTCCATTCCATTCAATTCCATTCCATTCCATTCCATTCCATTCTATTCTATTGAATTCCATTCCATTCCATTCCATTCCATTCCTATCCATTCCATTCTACTCGGGTTGATTCCATTCCATTCCATTCCATTCCATTCCATTCCATTCCATTCCATTCCATTGCGCTCTACTCGGGATCATTCCATTCGATTCCATTCCATTCCATTCCATTTCACTCCATTCCATTCCATTCTGTTCCGTTCCTTTCCATTCCGTTCCGTTCTATTCGGGTTGATTCCATTCTATTCCACTCCATTCCATTCGATTCCATTCGATTCGATTCCATTCCATTCCATTCCATTCCATTCCATTCCATTCCATTCCATTACGTTCGATTCCATTCGATTCCATTCCATTCCATTCCATTCCATTCCATTCCAATCCATTCCATTCTACTCGGGTTGATTCCTTTCCATTCCATTCCATTCCATTCCATGCCATTCCATTCCCTTCCATTCCATTCCATTCGGTTCCATTCGATTCCATTCGATTCCATTCCATTTCACTCCATTCCATTCCATTCTGTTCCGTTCCGTTCCATTCCGTTCCGTTCTATTCGGGTTGATTCCATTCTATTCCACTCCATTCCATTCGATTCCATTCGATTCCATTCCATTCCATTCCATTCCATTCCATTCAATTCCATTCCATTCCATTCCGTTCAACTCGGGTTGATTCCATTCCATTCCATTCCATTCCATTCCATTCCATTCCATTCCATTCAATTCCATTCGATTCCATTCCATTCCATTCCATTGCATTCCATTCCATTCCATTCCAACCCATTCCATTCTACTCGGGTTGATTCCATTCCATTCCATTCCATTCCATTCCATTCGATTCCATTCCATTCCATTCCATTCCAATCCATTCCATTCTACTTGGGTTGATTCCATTCGATTCCATTCCATTCCATTCCATTCCATTCCCTTCCATTCCATTCCATTCGGTTCCATTCGATTCCATTCGATTCCATTCCATTTCACTCCATTCCATTCCATTCTGTTCCGTTCCGTTCCATTCCGTTCCGTTCTATTCGGGTTGATTCCATTCTATTCCACTCCATTCCATTCGATTCCATTCGATTCGATTCCATTCCATTCCATTCCATTCCATTCCATTCCATTCCATTACATTACGTTCGATTCCATTCGATTCCATTCGATTCCATTCCATTCCATTCCATTCCATTCCATTCCATTACATTCGATTCCATTCCATTCCATTCCATTCCATTCCATTCCATTCCATTCCATTCCATTCCATTCCATTCCGTTCTACTCGGGTTCATTCCATTCCATTCCATTCCATTCCATTCTATTCCATTGAATTCCATTCCATTGAATTCCATTCCATTCCATTCCATTCCATTCCATTCCGTTCTACTCGGGTTGATCCAATTCCATTCCTTTCCATTCCATTCCATTCCATTCCATTGAATTCCGTTCCATTCCATTCCATTCCATTCCATTCCATTCCATTCCATTCCATTCCATTCCGTTCTACTCGGGTTGATTTCATTCCATTCCATTCCATTCTATTCCATTCCATTCCATTCTATTCGATTCCATTCGATTCCATTCCATTCCATTCGATTCCATTCCATTCCATTCCATTCCATTCCATTCCATTCCATTCCATTCCATTCCTTTCAATTCTATTCTATTGAATTCCATTCCATTCCATTCCATTCCATTCCAATCCATTCCATTCTACTCGGGTTCACTCCATTCCATTCCATTCCATTCCATTCCATTAAATTCCATTCCATTCCATTCCATTCCATTCCATTCCATTCCATTCCATTCCATTCCATTAAGTTCTACTCGGGTTGATTCCATTCCATTCCATTCCATTCCATTCCATTCCATTCCATTCCATTCCATTCCATTCCATTCCATTCCATTCCAATCCATTCCATTCTACTCGGGTTGATTCCATTCCATTCCACTCCATTCCATTACGTTCCATTCCATTCCATTCCATTCGGTTCCATTCGATTCCATTCGATTCCATTCCATTTCAATCCATTCGATTCCATTCCTTTCCGTTTCGTTCCGCTCCGATCGTTCCGTTCTATTCGGGTTGATTCCATTCTATTCCACTCCATTCCATTCGATTCCATTCCATTCCATTCGATTCCATTCCATTCCATTCCATTCCATTCCATTCCATTCCATTCCATTCTATTCTATTGAATTCCATTCCATTCCATTGCATTCCATTCCATTCCAATCCATTCCATTCTACTCGGGTTGATTCCATTCCACTCCATTCCATTCCATTACATTCCATTCCATTCCATTCCAATCCATTCCATTCTACTCGGGTTGATTCCATTCCATTCCATTCAATTCCATTCCATTCCCTTCCTTTCCATTCCATTCCATTCCATTCCATTCCATTCCATTCCATTAAATTCCATTCCATTCCCTTCCATTCCATTCCATTCCATTCCATTCCATTAAGTTCTACTCGGGTTGATTCCATTCCATTCCATTCCATTCCATTCCATTCCATTCCATTCCATTCCATTCCATTCCATTCCATTCTATTGTATTGAGTTCCATTCCATTCCATTCCATTAAATTCCTATCCATTCCATTCTACTCGGGTTGATTCCAATCCATTCCATTCCATTCCATTCCATTCCATTCCATTCCATTCCATTCCATTCCATTCCCTTCTATTGTATTGAATTCCATTCCATTCCATTCCATTAAATTCCTATCCATTCCGTTCTACTCGGGTTGATTCCAATCCATTCCATTCCATTCCATTCAATTCCATTCCATTCCATTCCATTCCATTCCGTTCTACTCGGGTTCATTCCATTCCATTCCATTCCATTCCATTCCATTCCATTCCATTCCATTCCATTCCATTCCATTGAATTCCATTCCATTGAATTCCATTCCATTCCATTCCATTCCATTCCATTCCATTCCATTCCATTCCATTCCGTTTTACTCGGTTTGATTCCATTCCATTCCATTCCATCCCATTCCATTCGATTCCATTCGATTCCATTCGATTCCATTCCATTCAATTCCATTCCATTCCATTCCATTCCATTCTATTCTATTGAATTCCATTCCATTCCATTCCATTCCATTCCTATCCATTCCATTCTACTCGGGTTGATTCCATTCCATTCCATTCCATTCCATTCCATTGCGCTCTACTCGGGATCATTCCATTCGATTCCATTCCATTCGATTCCATTCGATTCCATTCCATTCCATTCCATTCCATTCCATTCCAATCCATTCCATTCTACTCGGGTTGATTCCATTCCATTCCATTCCATTCCATTCCATTCCATTCCATTCCATTCCATTCCATTCCATTCCGTTCAACTCGGGTTGATTCCATTCCATTCCATTCCATTCCATTCGATTCCATTCAATTCCATTCGATTCCATTCCATTCCATTCCATTGCATTCCATTCCATTCCATTCCAACCCATTCCATTCTACTCGGGTTGCTTCCATTCCATTCCATTCCATTCCATTCCATTCCATTCCATTCCATTCCATTCCATTCCATTCCATTCCATTCCATTCCATTCCATTCCATTCCCTTCCCTTCCATTCCATTCCATTCGGTACCATTCGATTCCATTCGATTCCATTCCATTTCAATCCATTACATTCCGTTCCGTTCCGTTCCGTTCCTTTCCGTTCCGTTCTATTCGGGTTGATTCCATTCTATTCCACTCCATTCCATTCGATTCCATTCGATTCCATTCCATTCCATTCCATTCCATTCCATTCCATTCCATTCTATTGTATTGAATTCCATTCCATTCCATTCCATTAAATTCCTATCCATTCCGTTCTACTCGGGTTCATTCCATTCCATTCCATTCTATTTTATTGAATTCCATTCCATTCCATTCCATTAAATTCCTATCCATTCCGTTCTACTCGGGTTCATTCCATTCCATTCCATTCAATTCCATTCCATTCCATTCCATTCCAATCCATTCCATTCTACTCGGGTAGATTCCATTCCATTCCATTCCATTCCATGCCATTCCATTCCATTCCATTCCATTCCATTCCGTTCCATTCCATTCCATTCCATTCCATTAAGTTCTACTCGGGTTGATTCCATTCCATTCCATTCCATTCCATTCCTTTACATTCCAATCCATTCCATTCTACTCGGGTTGATTCCATTCCATTCCATTCCATTCCATTACGTTCCATTCCATTCCATTCCATTCGGTTCCATTCGATTCCATTCGATTACATTCCATTTCAATCCATTCGATTCCATTCCGTTCCGTTTCGTTCCGCTCTGATCGTTCCGTTCTATTCGGGTTGATTCCATTCTATTCCACTCCATTCCATTCGATTCCATTCCATTCCATTCGATTCCATTCCATTCCATTCCATTCCATTCCATTCCATTCTATTCTATTGAATTCCATTCCATTCCATTCCATTCCATTCCATTCCAATCCATTCCATTCTTCTCGGGTTGATTCCATTCCATTCCATTCCATTCCATTCCATTCCATTCCAATTCATTCCATTCTACTTGGGTTGATTCCATTCCATTCCATTCCATTCCATTCCCTTCCTCTCCATTCCATTCGGTTCCATTCGATTCTTTCGATTCCATTCTATTTCACTCCATTGCATTCGATTCCATTCGATTCCATTCGATTCCATTCCATTCCATTCCATTCCATTCCATTCCATTCCATTCCATTCCATTAAATTCCATTCCATTCCATTCCATTCCATTCCATTCCATTCCATTCCATTCCATTCCATTCCATTCCATTCCATTGCATTCGATTCCATTCCATTCCATTCCATTCCATTCCATTCCATTCGATTCCATTCGATTCCATTCCATTCCCTTCCATTCTATTCCATTCGATTCCATTCCATTCCATTCCATTCCGTTCTACTCGGGTTGATTCCATTCTATTCCATTCCATTCCATTCCATTCCATTCAATTCCATTCCATTCGATTCCATTCCATTCCATTCCATTCCATTCCATTCCATTCCAATCCATTCCATTCTACTCGGGTTGATTCCATTCCATTCCATTCCATTCCATTCCATTGCATTCCATTCCATTCCATTCCATTCCATTCCATTCGGTACCATTCGATTCCATTCGATTCCATTCCATTTCAATCCATTCCATTCCGTTCCGTTCCGTTCCGTTCCTTTCCGTACCGTTCTATTCGGGTTGATTCCATTCTATTCCACTCCATTCCATTCGATTCCATTCGATTCCATTCGATTCCATTCCATTCCATTCCATTCCATTCCATTCTATTGTATTGAATTCCATTCCATTCCATTCCATTAAATTCCTATCCATTCCATTCTACTCGGGTTGATTCCAATCCATTCCATTCCATTCCATGCCATTCCATTCCATTCCACTCCATTCCATTCCATTCCATTCCATTCCGTTCTACTCGGGTTCATTCCATTCCATTCCATTCCATTCCATTCAATTCCATTCCATTCCATTCGATTCCATTCGATTCCATTTGATTCCATTCCATTCCATTCAATTCCATTCCATTCCATTCCATTCCAATCCATTCCATTCTACTCGGGTAGATTCCATTCCATTCCATTCCATTCCATGCCATTCCATTCCATTCCATTCCATTCCATTCCATTCCGTTCCATTCCATTCCATTCCATTCCATTAAGTTCTACTCGGGTTGATTCCATTCCATTCCATTCCATTCCATTCCATTCCATTCGTTTCCATTCCATTCCATTCCATTCCATTCCATTCCATTCCATTCCAATCCATTCCATTCTACTCGGGTTGATTCCATTCCTTTCCATTCCATTCCATTCCATTCCATTCCATTCCAATCCATTCCATTCTACGCGGGTTGATTCCATTCCATTCCATTCCATTCCATTCCATTCCCTTCCTTTCCATTCCATTCCATTCCATTTCATTCCATTCCATTCCATTAAATTCCATTCCATTCCATTCCATTCCATTCCGTTCCATTCCATTCCATTAAGTTCTACTCGGGTTGATTCCATTCCATTCCATTCCATTCCATTCCATTCCATTCCATTCCATCCTATTCTATTGAATTCCTTTCCATTCCATTCCATTCCATTCCATTCCAATCCATTCCGTTCTTCTCGGGTTGATTCCATTCCATTCCATTCCATTCCATTCCATTCCATACCATTCCATTCCATTCCAATCCATTCCATTCTACTCGGGTTGATTCCATTCCATTCCATTCCATTCCATTCCATTCCCTACCTTTCCATTCCATTCGGTTCCATTCGATTCTTTCGATTCCATTCTATTTCAGTCCATTCCATTCGTTTCCTTTCAATTCCATTCGATTCCATTCCATTCCATTCCATTCCATTCCATTCCATTCCATTTCATTCTATTCCATTAAATTCCATTCCATTCCATTGCATTCCATTCGATTCCATTCCATTCCATTCCATTCCATTCGATTCCATTCGATTCCATTCCATTCCATTCCATTCCATTCCATTCAATTCCATTCCATTCCATACCGTTCTACTCGTGTTCATTCCATTCCATTCCATTCCATGCCATTCTATTCCATTGAATTTCATTCCATTCCATTCCATTCCGTTCTACTCGGGTTCATTCCATTCCATTCCATTCCATTCCATTCCATTCTATTCCATTGAATTCCATTCCATTCCGTTCCATTCCGTTCCATTCCATTCCATTCCATTCCATTAAGTTCTACTCGGGTTGATTCCATTCCATTCCATTCCATTAAGTTCTACTCGGGTTGATTCCATTCTATTCCACTCCATTCCATTCGATTCCATTCGATTCCATTCCATTCCATTCCATTCCATTCCATTCCATTCCATTCCATTTCATTCCAGTCCATTCCATTCGATTCCATTCCCTTCCGTTCTATTCTATTGAATTCCATTGCATTCCATTCCATTCCATTCCTATCCATTCCATTCTACTCGGGTTGATTCCATTCCTTTCCATTCAATTCCATTCCATTCCATTCCATTCCGCTCCACTCGGGTTCATTCCATTCCATTCCATTCCATTTGATTCCATTCGATTCCATTCCATTCCTTTCCGTTCTACTCGGGTCCATTCCATTCCATTCCATTCCATTCCATTCCATTCCATTCCGTTCTGTTCCATTCGATTCCATTCCATTCCATTCCAATCCATTCCATTCTACTCGGGTTGATTCCATTCCATTCCATTCCATTCCATTCCATTCCATTCCATTCCATTCCATTCCATTTCATTCCAGTCCATTCCATTCGATTCTATTCCATTCCATTCCATTGCATTGCATTCCATTCCATTCCATTCCATTCCATTCCATTCCATTCCATTCCATTCCATTCCATTCCATTCCATTCCTTTCTACTCGGGTTGATTCCATTCTATTCCATTCCATTCCATTCTATTCCATTCGATTCCATTCGATTCCATTCCATTCCATTCCATTCTACTCGGGTTCATTCCATTCCATTGCATTCCATTCTATTGTATTCCATTGAATTCCATTCCATTCCATTCCATTCCATTCCTTTCCATTCCATTCCATTCCATTCCATTCCATTCCATTCCACTCCATTCCGTTCTACTCGGGTTGATTCCATTCCATTCCATTCCATTCCATTGAATTCCAATCCATTCCATTCCATTCCAATCCATTCCATTCCATTCCATTCCATTCCATTCCGTTCAACTCGGGTTGATTCCATTCCATTCCATTCCATTCCATTCCATTCCATTCGATTCCATTCGATTGCATTCGATTCCATTCCATTCCATTCCATTCCATTCCATTCCATTCCATTCCATTCCATTCCATTCCATTCCATTCCATTCTATTCCATTCGATTCCATTCCATTCGATTCCATTCGATTCCATTCGATTCCATTCCATTCCATTCCATTCCATTCCATTCCATTCCATTCCATTCTACTGGGGTTGATTCCACTCCATTCCATTCCATTCCATTCCATTCGATTCCATTCGATTCCATTCGATTCCATTCCATTCCATTCCATTCCATTCCATTCCAATCCATTCCATTCTACTCGGGTTGATTCCATTCCATTCCATTCCATTCCATTCCATTCCATTCCATTCCATTCCATTCCATTCCATTCCATTCCATTCCATTCGGTTCCATTCGATTCCATTCGATTCCATTCCATTTCACTCCGTTCCATTCCATTCCGTTAAGTTCCGTTCTGTTCCGTTCCGTTCCGTTCTATTCGGGTTGATACCATTCTATTCCACTCCATTCCATTCGATTCCATTCGATTCCATTCCATTCCATTCCGTTCCATTCCATTCCATTCCATTCCATTCCATTCCATTCTATTCTATTGAATTCCATTGCATTCCATTCCATTCCATTCCTATCCATTCCATTCTACTCGGGTTGATTCCATTCCTTTCCATTCCATTCCATTCCATTCCATTCCATTCCATTCCATTCCATTCCATTCCATTCCATTCCGTTCAACTTGGGTTGATTCCATTCCATTCCATTCCATTCCATTCGATTCCATTCAATTCCATTCGATTCCATTTCATTCCATTCCATTGCATTCCATTCCATTCCATTCCAACCCATTCCATTCTACTCGGGTTGATTCCATTGCATTCCATTCCATTCCATTCCATTCCATTCCCTTCCATTCCATTCCATTCGGTACCATTCGATTCCATTCAATTCCATTCCATTTCAATCCATTCCATTCCGTTCCGTTCCGTTCCGCTCCTTTCCGTTCCGTTCTATTCGGGTTGATTCCATTCTATTCCACTCCATTCCATTCGATTCCATTCGATTCCATTCGATTCCATTCCATTCTATTCCATTCCATTCCATTCCATTCCATTCTATTGTATTGAATTCCATTCCATTCCATTCCATTAAATTCCTATCCATTCCATTCTACTCGGGTTGATTCCAATCCATTCCATTCCATTCCATTCCATTCCATTCCATTCCATTCCATTCCATTCCATTCCATTCCATTCCATTCCGTTCTACTCGGGTTCATTCCATTCCATTCCATTCCATTCCATTCCATTCCATTCCATTCCATTCCATTCCATTCCATTCCATTCCATTCCATTCAATTCCATTCCATTCCATTCGATTCCATTCCATTCCATTCCATTCCATTCCATTCCTTTCAATTCTATTCTATTGAATTCCTTTCCATTCCATTCCATTCCATTCCAATCCATTCCATTCTACTCGGGTTCACTCCATTCCATTCCATTCCATTGTATTCCATTGAATTCCATTCCATTCCATTCCATTCCATTCCATTCCATTCCATTCCATTCCATTCCATTCCATTCCATTAAATTCCATTCCATTCCATTCCATTCCATTCCATTCCGTTCTACTCGGGTAGATTCCATTCCATTCCATTCCATTCCATTCCATTCCATTCCATTCCATTCCATTCCATTCCATTCCGTTCCATTCCATTCCATTCCATTCCATTAAGTTCTACTCGGGTTGATTCCATTCCATTCCATTCCATTCCATTCAATTCCATTCCATTCCATTCGATTCCATTCGATTCCATTTGATTCCATTCCATTCCATTCAATTCCATTCCATTCCATTCCATTCCAATCCATTCCATTCTACTCGGGTAGATTCCATTCCATTCCATTCCATTCCATTCCATGCCATTCCATTCCATTCCATTCCATTCCATTCCGTTCCATTCCATTCCATTCCATTCCATTAAGTTCTACTCGGGTTGATTCCATTCCATTCCATTCCATTCCATTCCATTCCATTCGATTCCATTCCATTCCATTCCATTCCATTCCATTCCATTCCAATCCATTCCATTCTACTCGGGTTGATTCCATTCCATTCCATTCCATTCCATTCCATTCCATTCCATTCCATTCCAATCCATTCCATTCTACGCGGGTTGATTCCATTCCATTCCATTCCATTCCATTCCATTCCATTCCATTCCCTTCCTTTCCATTCCGTTCCATTCCATTTCATTCCATTCCATTCCATTAAATTCCATTCCATTCCATTCCATTCCATTCCATTCCATTCCATTCCATTAAGTTCTACTCGGGTTGATTCCATTCCATTCCATTCCATTCCATTCCATTCCATTCCATTCCATTCCAATCCACTCCATTCTACTCGGGTTGATTCCATTCCATTCCATTCCATTCCATTACGTTCCATTCCATTCCATTCCATTCGGTTCCATTCGATTCCATTCGATTCCATTCCATTTCAATCCATTCGATTCCATTCCTTTCCGTTTCGTTCCGCTCCGATCGTTCCGTTCTATTCGGGTTGATTCCATTCTATTCCACTCCATTCCATTCGATTCCATTCCATTCCATTCGATTCCATTCCATTCCATTCCATTCCATTCCATTCCATTCCATTCCATCCTATTCTATTGAATTCCTTTCCATTCCAATCCATTCCATTCTTCTCGGGTTGATTCCATTCCATTCCATTCCATTCCATTCCATTCCATTCCATACCATTCCATTCCATTCCAATCCATTCCATTCTACTCGGGTTGATTCCATTCCATTCCATTCCATTCCATTCCATTCCCTACCTTTCCATTCCATTCGGTTCCATTCGATTCTTTCGATTCCATTCTATTTCAGTCCATTCCATTCGATTCCTTTCAATTCCATTCGATTCCATTCCATTCCATTCCATTCCATTCCATTCCATTCCATTTCATTCTATTCCATTAAATTCCATTCCATTCCATTGCATTCCATTCGATTCCATTCCATTCCATTCCATTCCATTCGATTCCATTCGATTCCATTCCATTCCATTCCATTCCATTCCATTCAATTCCATTCCATTCCATACCGTTCTACTCGTGTTCATTCCATTCCATTCCATTCCATGCCATTCTATTCCATTGAATTTCATTCCATTCCATTCCATTCCGTTCTACTCAGGTTCATTCCATTCCATTCCATTCCATTCCATTCCATTCTATTCCATTGAATTCCATTCCATTCCGTTCCATTCCGTTCCATTCCATTCCATTCCATTCCATTAAGTTCTACTCGGGTTGATTCCATTCCATTCCATTCCATTAAGTTCTACTCGGGTTGATTCCATTCTATTCCACTCCATTCCATTCGATTCCATTCGATTCCATTCCATTCCATTCCGTTCCATTCCATTCCATTCCATTCCATTTCATTCCAGTCCATTCCATTCGATTCCATTCCCTTCCGTTCTATTCTATTGAATTCCATTGCATTCCATTCCATTCCATTCCTATCCATTCCATTCTACTCGGGTTGATTCCATTCCTTTCCATTCAATTTCATTCCATTCCATTCCATTCCGCTCCACTCGGGTTCATTCCATTCCATTCCATTCCATTTGATTCCATTCGATTCCATTCCATTCCTTTCCGTTCTACTCGGGTCCATTCCATTCCATTCCATTCCATTCCATTCCGTTCTGTTCCATTCGATTCCATTCCATTCCATTCCAATCCATTCCATTCTACTCGGGTTGATTCCATTCCATTCCATTCCATTCCATTCCATTCCATTCCATTTCATTCCAGTCCATTCCATTCGATTCTATTCCATTCCATTCCATTGCATTGCATTCCATTCCATTCCATTCCATTCCATTCCATTCCATTCCATTCCATTCCATTCCATTCCATTCCATTCCATTCAATTCCTTTCTACTCGGGTTGATTCCATTCTATTCCATTCCATTCCATTCTATTCCATTCGATTCCATTCGATTCCATTCCATTCCATTCCATTCCATTCCATTCCATTCTACTCGGGTTCATTCCATTCCATTGCATTCCATTCTATTGTATTTCATTGAATTCCATTCCATTCCATTTCATTCCATTCCTTTCCATTCCATTCCATTCCATTCCATTCCATTCCATTCCACTCCATTCCGTTCTACTCGGGTTGATTCCATTCCATTCCATTCCATTCCATTGAATTCCAATCCATTCCATTCCATTCCAATCCATTCCATTCCATTCCATTCCATTCCATTCCGTTCAACTCGGGTTGATTCCATTCCATTCCATTCCATTCCATTCGATTCCATTCGATTGCATTCGATTCCGTTCCATTCCATTCCATTCCATTCCATTCCATTCCATTCCATTCCATTCCATTCCATTCCATTCTATTCCATTCGATTCCATTCCATTCGATTCCATTCGATTCCATTCGATTCCATTCCATTCCATTCCATTCCATTCCATTCCATTCCATTCCATTCCGTTCTACTCGTGTTCATTCCATTGCATTCCATTCCATTCCATTCTATTCCATAGAATTTCATTCCATTCCATTCCATTCCATTCCATTCCATTACATTCCATTCCATTCCATTCCATTCTACTGGGGTTGATTCCACTCCATTCCATTCCATTCCATTCCATTCGATTCCATTCGATTCCATTCGATTCCATTCCATTCCATTCCATTCCATTCCATTCCAATCCATTCCATTCTACTCGGGTTGATTCCATTCCATTCCATTCCATTCCATTCCATTCCATTCCATTCCATTCCATTCCATTCCTTTCCATTCGGTTCCATTCGATTCCATTCGATTCCATTCCATTTCACTCCGTTCCATTCCATTCCGTTAAGTTCCGTTCTGTTCCGTTCCGTTCCGTTCTATTCGGGTTGATACCATTCTATTCCACTCCATTCCATTCGATTCCATTCGATTCCATTCCATTCCATTCCGTTCCATTCCATTCCATTCCATTCCATTCCATTCCATTCTATTCTATTGAATTCCATTGCATTCCATTCCACTCCATTCCTATCCATTCCATTCTACTCGGGTTGATTCCATTCCTTTCCATTCCATTCCATTCCATTCCATTCCATTCCATTCCATTCCATTCCATTCCGTTCAACTTGGGTTGATTCCATTCCATTCCATTCCATTCCATTCCATTGCATTCAATTCCATTCGATTCCATTTCATTCCATTCCATTGCATTCCATTCCATTCCATTCCAACCCATTCCATTCTACTCGGTTTGATTCCATTCCATTCCATTCCATTCCATTCCATTCCATTCCATTCCCTTCCATTCCATTCCATTCGGTACCATTCGATTCCATTCAATTCCATTCCATTTCAATCCATTCCATTCCGTTCCGTTCCGTTCCGCTCCTTTCCGTTCCGTTCTATTCGGGTTGATTCCATTCTATTCCACTCCATTCCATTCGATTCCATTCGATTCCATTCGATTCCATTCCATTCTATTCCATTCCATTCCATTCCATTCCATTCTATTGTATTGAATTCCATTCCATTCCATTCCATTAAATTCCTATCCATTCCATTCTACTCGGGTTGATTCCAATCCATTCCATTCCATTCCATTCCATTCCATTCCATTCCATTCCATTCCATTCCATTCCATTCCATTCCATTCCATTCCATTCCATTCCATTCCATTCCATTCCATTCCATTCCGTTCTACTCGGGTTCATTCCATTCCATTCCATTCCATTCCATTCAATTCCATTCCATTCCATTCCATTCCATTCCATTCCATTCCATTCCATTCCATTCAATTCCATTCCATTCCATTCGATTCCATTCCATTCCATTCCATTCCATTCCATTCCTTTCAATTCTATTCTATTGAATTCCTTTCCATTCCATTCCATTCCATTCCAATCCATTCCATTCTACTCGGGTTCACTCCATTCCATTCCATTCCATTGTATTCCATTGAATTCCATTCCATTCCATTCCATTCCATTCCATTCCATTCCATTCCATTCCATTAAATTCCATTCCATTCCATTCCATTCCATTCCATTCCATTCCGTTCTACTCGGGTAGATTCCATTCCATTCCATTCCATTCCATTCCATTCCATTCCATTCCATTCCATTACATTCCATTCCATTCCATTCCATTCCGTTCTACTCGGGTTCATTCCATTCCATTCCATTCCATTCCATACTATTCCATTGAATTCCATTCCATTCCGTTCCATTCCGTTCCATTCCATTCCATTCCATTCCATTAAGTTCTACTCGGGTTGTTTCCATTCCATTCCATTCCATTCCATTCCATTCGATTCCATTCGATTCCATTCCATTCCATTCCATTCCATTCCATTCCACTCGGGTTGATTCCATTCCATTCCATTCCATTCCATTCCATTCCATTCCATTCCATTAAATTCCATTCCATTCCATTCCGTTCAACTCGGGTTGATTCCATTCCATTCCATTCCATTCCATTCGATTCCATTCAATTCCATTCGATTCCATTCCATTCCATTCCATTCCATTCCTTTCCATTCCATTCCAACCCATTCCATTCTACTCGGGTTGATTCCATTCTATTCCATTCCATTCCATTCCATTCCATTCCATTCCATTCCATTCCATTCCATTCCCTTCCATTCCATTCCATTCGGTACCATTCGATTCCATTCGATTCCATTCCATTTCAATCCATTACATTCCGTTCCGTTCCGTTCCTTTCCGTTCCGTTCTATTCGGGTTGATTCCATTCTATTCCACTCCATTCCATTCGATTCCATTCGATTCCATTCGATTCCATTCCATTCCATTCCATTCCATTCTATTGTATTGAATTCCATTCCATTCAATTCCATTAAATTCCTATCCATTCCATTCTACTCGGGTTGATTCCAATCCATTCCTTTCCATTCCATTCCATTCCATTCCATTCCATTCCATTCCATTCCATTCCATTCCATTCCATTCCATTCCGTTCTACTCGGGTTCATTCCATTCCATTCCATTCCATTCCATTCCATTCCATTCCATTCCATTCCATTCCATTCGATTCCATTCGATTCCATTCCATTCCATTCAATTCCATTCCATTCCATTCCATTCCAATCCATTCCATTCTACTCGGGTAGATTCCATTCCATTCCATTCCATTCCATGCCATTCCATTCCATTCCATTCCATTCCATTCCGTTCCATTCCATTCCATTCCATTCCATTAAGTTCTACTCGGGTTGATTCCATTCCATTCCATTCCAATCCATTCCATTCTACTCGGGTTGATTCCATTCCATTCCATTCCATTCCATTACTTTCCATTCCTTTCCATTCCATTCGGTTCCATTCGATTCCATTCGATTACATTCCATTTCAATCCATTCGATTCCATTCCGTTCCGTTTCGTTCCGCTCCGATCGTTCCGTTCAATTCGGGTTGATTCCATTCTATTCCACTAAATTCCATTCGATTCCATTCCATTCCATTCGATTCCATTCCATTCCATTCCATTCCATTCCATTCTATTCTATTCTATTGAATTCCATTCCATTCCATTCCATTCCATTCCATTCCAATCCATTCCATTCTTCTCGGGTTGATTACATTCCATTCCATTCCATTCCATTCCATTCCATTCCATTCCATTGCAATGCATTCCAATCCATTCCATTCTACTTGGGTTGATTCCATTCCATTCCATTCCATTCAATTCCATTCCATTCCCTTCCTTTCCATTCCATTCGGTTCCATTCGATTCTTTCGATTCCATTCTATTTCACTCCATTGCATTCGATTCCATTCGATTCCATTCGATTCCATTCCATTCCATTCCATTCCATTCCATTCCATTCCATTCCATTCCATTCCATTCCATTCCAATCCATTCCATTCTACGCGGGTTGATTCCATTCCATTCCATTCCATTCCATTCCATTCCATTCCCTTCCTTTCCATTCCGTTCCATTCCATTTCATTCCATTCCATTCCATTAAATTCCATTCCATTCCATTCCATTCCATTCCATTCCATTAAGTTCTACTCGGGTTGATTCCATTCCATTCCATTCCATTCCATTCCATTCCATTCCATTCCATTCCATTCCAATCCACTCCATTCTACTCGGGTTGATTCCATTCCATTCCATTCCATTCCATTACGTTCCATTCCATTCCATTCCATTCGGTTCCATTCGATTCCATTCGATTCCATTCCATTTCAATCCATTCGATTCCATTCCTTTCCGTTTCGTTCCGCTCCGATCGTTCCGTTCTATTCGGGTTGATTCCATTCTATTCCACTCCATTCCATTCGATTCCATTCCATTCCATTCGATTCCATTCCATTCCATTCCATTCCATTCCATTCCATTCCATTCCATCCTATTCTATTGAATTCCTTTCCATTCCATTCCATTCCATTCCATTCCAATCCATTCCATTCTTCTCGGGTTGATTCCATTCCATTCCATTCCATTCCATTCCATTCCATTCCATACCATTCCATTCCATTCCAATCCATTCCATTCTACTCGGGTTGATTCCATTCCATTCCATTCCATTCCATTCCATTCCCTACCTTTCCATTCCATTCGGTTCCATTCGATTCTTTCGATTCCATTCTATTTCAGTCCATTCCATTCGATTCCTTTCAATTCCATTCGATTCCATCCATTCCATTCCATTCCATTCCATTCCATTCCATTCCATTTCATTCTATTCCATTAAATTCCATTCCATTCCATTGCATTCCATTCGATTCCATTCCATTCCATTCCATTCCATTCGATTCCATTCGATTCCATTCCATTCCATTCCATTCCATTCCATTCAATTCCATTCCATTCCATACCGTTCTACTCGTGTTCATTCCATTCCATTCCATTCCATGCCATTCTATTCCATTGAATTTCATTCCATTCCATTCCATTCCGTTCTACTCAGGTTCATTCCATTCCATTCCATTCCATTCCATTCCATTCTATTCCATTGAATTCCATTCCATTCCGTTCCATTCCGTTCCATTCCATTCCATTCCATTCCATTAAGTTCTACTCGGGTTGATTCCATTCCATTCCATTCCATTAAGTTCTACTCGGGTTGATTCCATTCTATTCCACTCCATTCCATTCGATTCCATTCGATTCCATTCCATTCCATTCCGTTCCATTCCATTCCATTCCATTCCATTTCATTCCAGTCCATTCCATTCGATTCCATTCCCTTCCGTTCTATTCTATTGAATTCCATTGCATTCCATTCCATTCCATTCCTATCCATTCCATTCTACTCGGGTTGATTCCATTCCTTTCCATTCAATTTCATTCCATTCCATTCCATTCCGCTCCACTCGGGTTCATTCCATTCCATTCCATTCCATTTGATTCCATTCGATTCCATTCCATTCCTTTCCGTTCTACTCGGGTCCATTCCATTCCATTCCATTCCATTCCATTCCGTTCTGTTCCATTCGATTCCATTCCATTCCATTCCAATCCATTCCATTCTACTCGGGTTGATTCCATTCCATTCCATTCCATTCCATTCCATTCCATTCCATTTCATTCCAGTCCATTCCATTCGATTCTATTCCATTCCATTCCATTGCATTGCATTCCATTCCATTCCATTCCATTCCATTCCATTCCATTCCATTCCATTCCATTCCATTCCATTCCATTCAATTCCTTTCTACTCGGGTTGATTCCATTCTATTCCATTCCATTCCATTCTATTCCATTCGATTCCATTCGATTCCATTCCATTCCATTCCATTCCATTCCATTCCATTCTACTCGGGTTCATTCCATTCCATTGCATTCCATTCTATTGTATTTCATTGAATTCCATTCCATTCCATTTCATTCCATTCCTTTCCATTCCATTCCATTCCATTCCATTCCATTCCATTCCACTCCATTCCGTTCTACTCGGTTTGATTCCATTCCATTCCATTCCATTCCATTGAATTCCAATCCATTCCATTCCATTCCAATCCATTCCACTCCATTCCATTCCATTCCATTCCGTTCAACTCGGGTTGATTCCATTCCATTCCATTCCATTCCATTCGATTCCATTCGATTGCATTCGATTCCGTTCCATTCCATTCCATTCCATTCCATTCCATTCCATTCCATTCCATTCCATTCCATTCTATTCCATTCGATTCCATTCCATTCGATTCCATTCGATTCCATTCGATTCCATTCCATTCCATTCCATTCCATTCCATTCCATTCCATTCCATTCCATTCCGTTCTACTCGTGTTCATTCCATTGCATTCCATTCCATTCCATTCTATTCCATAGAATTTCATTCCATTCCATTCCATTCCATTCCATTCCATTACATTCCATTCCATTCCATTCCATTCTACTGGGGTTGATTCCACTCCATTCCATTCCATTCCATTCCATTCGATTCCATTCGATTCCATTCGATTCCATTCCATTCCATTCCATTCCATTCCATTCCAATCCATTCCATTCTACTCGGGTTGATTCCATTCCATTCCATTCCATTCCATTCCATTCCATTCCATTCCATTCCATTCCATTCCATTCCATTCCTTTCCATTCGGTTCCATTCGATTCCATTCGATTCCATTCCATTTCACTCCGTTCCATTCCATTCCGTTAAGTTCCGTTCTGTTCCGTTCCGTTCCGTTCTATTCGGGTTGATACCATTCTATTCCACTCCATTCCATTCGATTCCATTCGATTCCATTCCATTCCATTCCGTTCCATTCCATTCCATTCCATTCCATTCCATTCCATTCTATTCTATTGAATTCCATTGCATTCCATTCCACTCCATTCCTATCCATTCCATTCTACTCGGGTTGATTCCATTCCTTTCCATTCCATTCCATTCCATTCCATTCCATTCCATTCCATTCCATTCCATTCCGTTCAACTTGGGTTGATTCCATTCCATTCCATTCCATTCCATTCGATTCCATTCAATTCCATTCGATTCCATTTCATTCCATTCCATTGCATTCCATTCCATTCCATTCCAACCCATTCCATTCTACTCGGTTTGATTCCATTCCATTCCATTCCATTCCATTCCATTCCATTCCCTTCCATTCCATTGCATTCCATTCCATTCCATTCCAACCCATTCCATTCTACTCGGTTTGATTCCATTCCATTCCATTCCATTCCATTCCATTCCATTCCCTTCCATTCCATTCCATTCGGTACCATTCGATTCCATTCAATTCCATTCCATTTCAATCCATTCCATTCCGTTCCGTTCCGTTCCGCTCCTTTCCGTTCCGTTCTATTCGGGTTGATTCCATTCTATTCCACTCCATTCCATTCGATTCCATTCGATTCCATTCGATTCCATTCCATTCTATTCCATTCCATTCCATTCCATTCCATTCTATTGTATTGAATTCCATTCCATTCCATTCCATTAAATTCCTATCCATTCCATTCTACTCGGGTTGATTCCAATCCATTCCATTCCATTCCATTCCATTCCATTCCATTCCATTCCATTCCATTCCATTCCATTCCATTCCATTCCATTCCATTCCATTCCGTTCTACTCGGGTTCATTCCATTCCATTCCATTCCATTCCATTCAATTCCATTCCATTCCATTCCATTCCATTCCATTCCATTCCATTCCATTCCATTCCATTCCTTTCCATTCAATTCCATTCCATTCCATTCGATTCCATTCCATTCCATTCCATTCCATTCCATTCCTTTCAATTCTATTCTATTGAATTCCTTTCCATTCCATTCCATTCCATTCCAATCCATTCCATTCTACTCGGGTTCACTCCATTCCATTCCATTCCATTGTATTCCATTGAATTCCATTCCATTCCATTCCATTCCATTCCATTCCATTCCATTCCATTCCATTCCATTAAATTCCATTCCATTCCATTCCATTCCATTCCATTCCGTTCTACTCGGGTAGATTCCATTCCATTCCATTCCATTCCATTCCATTCCATTCCATTCCATTACATTCCATTCCATTCCATTCCATTCCGTTCTACTCGGGTTCATTCCATTCCATTCCATTCCATTCCATACTATTCCATTGAATTCCATTCCATTCCGTTCCATTCCGTTCCATTCCATTCCATTCCATTCCATTAAGTTCTACTCGGGTTGATTCCATTCCATTCCATTCCATTCCATTCCATTCGATTCCATTCGATTCCATTCCATTCCATTCCATTCCATTCCATTCCAATCCATTCCATTCTACTCGGGTTGATTCCATTCCATTCCATTCCATTCCATTCCATTCCATTCCATTCCATTCCATTAAATTCCATTCCATTCCATTCCGTTCAACTCGGGTTGATTCCATTCCATTCCATTCCATTCCATTCGATTCCATTCAATTCCATTCGATTCCATTCCATTCCATTCCATTCCATTCCTTTCCATTCCATTCCAACCCATTCCATTCTACTCGGGTTGATTCCATTCCATTCCATTCCATTCCATTCCATTCCATTCCATTCCATTCCATTCCCTTCCATTCCATTCCATTCGGTACCATTCGATTCCATTCGATTCCATTCCATTTCAATCCATTACATTCCGTTCCGTTCCGTTCCTTTCCGTTCCGTTCTATTCGGGTTGATTCCATTCTATTCCACTCCATTCCATTCGATTCCATTCGATTCCATTCGATTCCATTCCATTCCATTCCATTCCATTCCATTCTATTGTATTGAATTCCATTCCATTCCATTCCATTAAATTCCTATCCATTCCATTCTACTCGGGTTGATTCCAATCCATTCCTTTCCATTCCATTCCATTCCATTCCATTCCATTCCATTCCATTCCATTCCATTCCATTCCATTCCGTTCTACTCGGGTTCATTCCATTCCATTCCATTCCATTCCATTCCATTCCATTCCATTCCATTCCATTCGATTCCATTCGATTCCATTCCATTCCATTCAATTCCATTCCATTCCATTCCATTCCAATCCATTCCATTCTACTCGGGTAGATTCCATTCCATTCCATTCCATTCCATGCCATTCCATTCCATTCCATTCCATTCCATTCCGTTCCATTCCATTCCATTCCATTCCATTAAGTTCTACTCGGGTTGATTCCATTCCATTCCATTCCAATCCATTCCATTCTACTCGGGTTGATTCCATTCCATTCCATTCCATTCCATTACTTTCCATTCCTTTCCATTCCATTCGGTTCCATTCGATTCCATTCGATTACATTCCATTTCAATCCATTCGATTCCATTCCGTTCCGTTTCGTTCCGCTCCGATCGTTCCGTTCAATTCGGGTTGATTCCATTCTATTCCACTAAATTCCATTCGATTCCATTCCATTCCATTCGATTCCATTCCATTCCATTCCATTCCATTCCATTCTATTCTATTCTATTGAATTCCATTCCATTCCATTCCATTCCATTCCATTCCAATCCATTCCATTCTTCTCGGGTTGATTCCATTCCATTCCATTCCATTCCATTCCATTCCATTCCATTCCATTGCAATGCATTCCAATCCATTCCATTCTACTTGGGTTGATTCCATTCCATTCCATTCCATTCAATTCCATTCCATTCGCTTCCTTTCCATTCCATTCGGTTCCATTCGATTCTTTCGATTCCATTCTATTTCACTCCATTGCATTCGATTCCATTCGATTCCATTCGATTCCATTCCATTCCATTCCATTCCATTCCATTCCATTCCATTCCGTTCCATTCCATTGCATTCGATTCCATTCCATTCCATTCCATTCCATTCCATTCCATTAGATTCCATTCGATTCCATTCCATTCCCTTCCATTCCATTCCATTCCATTCGATTCCATTCCATTCCATTCCATTCCATTCCATTCCATTCCATTCCATTCCATTCCATTCCATTCCATTCCATTCGATTCCATTCCATTCCATTCCATTCCATTCAATTCCAATCCATTCCATTCTACTCGGGTTGATTCCATTCCATTCCATTCCATTCCATTCCATTCCATTCCATTTCATTGCATTCCATTCCATTCCATTCCATTCCATTCCATTCCATTCCGTTCAACTCGGGTTGATTCCATTCCATTCCATTCCATTCCATTCCATTCCATTCAATTCCATTCGATTCCATTCCATTCCATTCCATTGCATTCCATTCCATTCCATTCCAACCCATTCCATTCTACTCGGGTTGATTCCATTCCATTCCATTCCATTCCATTCCATTCCATTCCATTCCATTCCATTCCATTCCATTCCATTCCATTCCTTTCCCTTCCATTCCATTCCATTCGGTACCATTCGATTCCATTCGATTCCATTCCATTTCAATCCATTCCATTCCGTTCCGTTCCGATCCGTTCCTTTCCGTTCCGTTCTATTCGGGTTGATTCCATTCTATTCCACTCCATTCCATTCGATTCCATTCGATTCCATTCGATTCGATTCCATTCCATTCCATTCCATTCCATTCTATTGTATTGAATTCCATTCCATTCCATTCCATTAAATTCCTATCCATTCCATTCTACTCGGGTTGATTCCAATCCATTCCATTCCATTCCATTCCATTCCATTCCATTCCATTCCATTCCATTCCATTCCATTCCATTCCATTCCATTCCATTCCATTCCGTTCTACTCGGGTTCATTCCATTCCATTCAATTCCATTCCATTCAATTCCATTCCATTCCATTCGATTCCATTCGATTCCATTTGATTCCATTCCATTCCATTCAATTCCATTCCATTCCATTCCATTCCAATCCATTCCATTCTACTCGGGTAGATTCCATTCCATTCCATTCCATTCCATGCCATTCCATTCCATTCCATTCCATTCCATTCCGTTCCATTCCATTCCATTCCATTCCATTAAGTTCTACTCGGGTTGATTCCATTCCATTCCATTCCATTCCATTCCATTCCATTCCATTCCATTCCATTCGATTCCATTCCATTCCATTCCATTCCATTCCATTCCATTCCAATCCATTCCATTCTACTCGGGTTGATTCCATTCCATTCCATTCCATTCCATTCCATTCCATTCCATTCCATTCCAATCCATTCCATTCTACGCGGGTTGATTCCATTCCATTCCATTCCATTCCATTCCATTCCCTTCCTTTCCATTCCATTCCATTCCATTTCATTCCATTCCATTCCATTAAATTCCATTCCATTCCATTCCATTCCATTCCATTCCATTCCATTAAGTTCTACTCGGGTTGATTCCATTCCATTCCATTCCATTCCATTCCATTCCATTCCATTCCATTCCATTCCATTCCAATCCACTCCATTCTACTCGGGTTGATTCCATTCCATTCCATTCCATTCCATTACGTTCCATTCCATTCCATTCCATTCGGTTCCATTCGATTCCATTCGATTCCATTCCATTTCAATCCATTCGATTCCATTCCTTTCCGTTTCGTTCTGCTCCGATCGTTCCGTTCTATTCGGGTTGATTCCATTCTATTCCACTCCATTCCATTCGATTCCATTCCATTCCATTCGATTCCATTCCATTCCATTCCATTCCATTCCATTCCATTCCATCCTATTCTATTGAATTCCATTCCATTCCATTCCATTCCATTCCATTCCAATCCATTCCATTCTACTCGGGTTGATTCCATTCCATTCCATTCCATTCCATTCCATTCCATTCCATTCCATTCCATTCCATTCCAATCCATTCCATTCTACTCGGGTTGATTCCATTCCATTCCATTCCATTCCATTCCATTCCCTTCCTTTCCATTCCATTCGGTTCCATTCGATTCTTTTGATTCCATTCTATTTCACTCCATTCCATTCGATTCCATTCGATTCCATTCGATTCCATTCCATTCCATTCCATTCCATTCCATTCCATTCCATTTCATTCTATTCCATTAAATTCCATTCCATTCCATTCCATTCCATTCCATTCCATTCCATTCCATTCCATTCCATTGCATTGGATTCCATTCCATTCCATTCGATTCCATTCGATTCCATTCCATTCCATTCCATTCCATTCCATTCAATTCCATTCCATTCCATACCGTTCTACTCGTGTTCATTCCATTCCATTCCATTCCATTCCATTCTATTCCATTGAATTTCATTCCATTCCATTCCATTCCGTTCTACTCGGGTTCATTCCATTCCATTCCATTCCATTCCATTCCATTCCATTCTTTTCCATTGAATTCCATTCCATTCCGTTCCATTCCGTTCCATTCCATTCCATTCCATTCCATTAAGTTCTACTCGGGTTGATTCCATTCCATTCCATTCCATTAAGTTCTACTCGGGTTGATTCCATTCTATTCCACTCCATTCCATTCGATTCCATTCGATTCCATTCCATTCCATTCCGTTCCATTCCATTCCATTCCATTTCATTTCATTCCAGTCCATTCCATTCGATTCCATTCCCTTCCGTTCTATTCTATTGAATTCCATTGCATTCCATTCCATTCCATTCCTATCCATTCCATTCTACTCGGGTTGATTCCGTTCCTTTCCATTCAATTTCATTCCATTCCATTCCATTCCGCTCCACTCGGGTTCATTCCATTCCATTCCATTCCATTTGATTCCATTCGATTCCATTCCATTCCTTTCCGTTCTACTCGGGTCCATTCCATTCCATTCCATTCCATTCCATTCCGTTCTGTTCCATTCGATTCCATTCCATTCCATTCCAATCCATTCCATTCTACTCGGGTTGATTCCATTCCATTCCATTCCATTCCATTCCATTCCATTGCATTTCATTCCAGTCCATTCCATTCGATTCTATTCCATTCCATTCCATTTCATTGCATTCCATTCCATTCCAATCCATTCCATTCCATTCCATTCCATTCCATTCCATTCCATTCCTTTCTACTCGGGTTGATTCCATTCTATTCCATTCCTTTCCATTCTATTCCATTCGATTCCATTCGATTCCATTCCGTTCCATTCCATTCCATTCCATTCCATTCTACTCGGGTTCATTCCATTCCATTGCATTCCATTCTATTGTATTCCATTGAATTCCATTCCATTCCATTCCATTCCATTCCTTTCCATTCCATTCCATTCCATTCCATTCCATTCCATTCCACTCCATTCCGTTCTACTCGGGTTGATTCCATTCCATTCCATTCCATTCCATTGAATTCCAATCCATTCCATTCCATTCCAATCCATTCCATTCCATTCCATTCCATTCCATTCCGTTCAACTCGGGTTGATTCCATTCCATTCCATTCCATTCCATTCCATTCGATTCCATTCGATTGCATTCGATTCCATTCCATTCCATTCCATTCCATTCCATTCCATTCCTTTCCATTCCATTCCATTCTATTCCATTCGATTCCATTCCATTCGATTCCATTTGATTCCATTCGATTCCATTCCATTCCATTCCATTCCATTCCATTCCATTCCGTTCTACTCGGGTTCATTCCATTGCATTCCATTCCATTCCATTCTATTCCATTGAATTTCATTCCATTCCATTCCATTCCATTCCATTCCATTCCATTCCATTCCATTCCATTCCATTCCTTTCCATTCTACTGGGGTTGATTCCACTCCATTCCATTCCATTCCATTCCATTCCATTCCATTCGATTCCATTCGATTCCATTCCATTCCATTCCATTCCATTCCATTCCAATCCATTCCATTCTACTCGGGTTGATTCCATTCCATTCCATTCCATTCCATTCCACTCCATTCCATTCCATTCCATTCCATTCCATTCCATTCGGTTCCATTCGATTCCATTCGATTCCATTCCATTTCACTCCGTTCCATTCCATTCCGTTAAGTTCCGTTCTGTTCCGTTCCGTTCCGTTCTATTCGGGTTGATACCATTCTATTCCACTCCATTCCATTCGATTCCATTCGATTCCATTCCATTCCATTCCGTTCCATTCCATTCCATTCCATTCCATTCCATTCCATTCTATTCTATTGAATTCCATTGCATTCCATTCCATTCCATTCCTATCCATTCCATTCTACTCGGGTTGATTCCATTCCTTTCCATTCCATTCCATTCCATTCCATTCCATTCCATTCCATTCCATTCCATTCCATTCCATTCCATTCCGTTCAACTCGGGTTGATTCCATTCCATTCCATTCCATTCCATTCGATTCCATTCAATTCCATTCGATTCCACTCCATTCCATTCCATTGCATTCCATTCCATTCCATTCCAACCCATTCCATTCTACTCGGGTTGATTCCATTCTATTCCATTCCATTCCATTCCATTCCATTCCATTCCCTTTCATTCCATTCCATTCGGTACCATTCGATTCCATTCAATTCCATTCCATTTCAATCCATTCCATTCCGTTCCGTTCCGTTCCGCTCCTTTCCGTTCCGTTCTATTCGGGTTGATTCCATTCTATTCCACTCCATTCCATTCGATTCCATTCGATTCCATTCGATTCCATTCCATTCTATTCCATTCCATTCCATTCCATTCCATTCTATTGTATTGAATTCCATTCCATTCAATTCCATTAAATTCCTATCCATTCCATTCTACTCGGGTTGATTCCAATCCATTCCATTCCATTCCATTCCATTCCATTCCATTCCATTCCATTCCATTCCATTCCATTCCGTTCTACTCGAGTTCATTCCATTCCATTCCATTCCATTCCATTCAATTCCTTTCCATTCCATTCCATTCCATTCCATTCCATTCCATTCCATTCCATTCCATTCCATTCCATTCCATTCCATTCCATTCCGTTTTACTCGGGTTGATTCCATTCCATTCCATTCCATCCTATTCCATTCGATTCCATTCGATTCCATTCGATTCCATTCCATTCAATTCCATTCCATTCCATTCCATTCCATTCTATTCTATTGAACTCCATTCCATTCCATTCCATTCCATTCCTATCCATTCCATTCTACTCGGGTTGATTCCATTCCATTCCATTCCATTCCATTCCATTCCATTCCATTCCATTGTGCTCTACTCGGGATCATTCCGTTCGATTCCATTCCATTCCATTCCATTCCATTCCATTCCATTCCATTCCATTCCGTTCTAATCGGGTCCATTCCATTCCATTCCATTCCACTCGATTCCATTCCATTCCATTCGATTCCATTCCATTCCATTCCATTCCAGTCCATTCCATTCTACTCGGGTTGATTCCATTCGATTCCATTCCATTCCATTCCATTCCATTCCCTTCCATTCCATTCCATTCGGTACCATTCGATTCCATTCGAATCCATTCCATTTCACTCCATTCCATTCCATTCTGTTCCGTTCCGTTCCATTCCGTTCCGTTCTATTCGGGTTGATTCCATTCTATTCCACTCCATTCCATTCGATTCCATTCGATTCGATTCCATTCCATTCCATTCCATTCCATTCCATTCCATTCCATTCCATTCCATTCCATTCGATTCCATTCGATTCCATTCCATTCCATTCCATTCCATTCCATTCAATTCCATTCCATTCCATTCCGTTCTACTCGGGTTCATTCCATTCCATTCCATTCCATTCCATTCTATTCCATTGAATTCCATTCCATTCCGTTCTACTCGGGTTGATTTCATTCCATTCCATTCCATTCTATTCCATTCCATTCCATTCCATTCCATTCCATTCGATTCCATTCGATTCCATTCGATTCCATTCCATTCCATTCCATTCCATTCCATTCCTTTCAATTCTATTCTATTGAATTCCATTCCATTCCATTCCATTCCATTCCAATCCATTCCATTCTACTCGGGTTCACTCCATTCCATTCCATTCCATTGTATTCCATTGAATTCCATTCCATTCCATTCCATTCCAATCCATTCCATTCCATTCCATTCCATTCCGTTCAACTCGGGTTGATTCCATTCCATTCCATTCCATTCCATTCGATTCCATTCTATTCCATTCGATTCCATTCCATTCCATTCCATTCCATTCCATTCCATTCCAATCCATTCCATTCTACTCGGGTTGATTCCATTCCATTCCATTCCATTCCATTCTATTCCATTCCATTCCATTCCATTCCCTTCCATTCCCTTCCATTCCATTCCATTCGGTTCCATTCGATTCCATTCCATTTCAATCCATTCCATTCCGTTCCGTTCCGTTCCGTCCCTTTCCGTTCCGTTCTATTCGGGTTGATTCCATTCTATTCCACTCCATTCCATTCGATTCCATTCGATTCCATTCCATTCCATTCCATTCCATTCCATTCCATTCTATTCTATTGAATTCCATTTCATTACATTCCATTAAATTCCTATCCATTCCATTCTACTCGGGTTGATTCCAATCTATTCCATTCCATTCCATTCCATTCCATTCCATTCCATTCCATTCCATTCCATTCCATTCCATTCCATTCCATTCGATTCCATTCGATTCCATTCCATTCCATTCCATTCCATTCCATTCCATTCCAATCCATTCCATTCTACTCGGGTTGATTCCATTCCCTTCCATTCCATTTCTTTCCATTGCCTTCCATTCCATTCCATTCGGTTCCATTCGATTCCATTCGATTCCATTCTATTCCACTCCATTCAATTCTATTCCATTCTATTCCATTCGATTCCATTCCGTTCCATTCCATTCCATTCCATTTCATTCTATTTCATTGAATTTCATTCCATTCCATTCCAATCCATTCCATTCTACTCTGGTTGATTCCATTCCATTCCATTCCATTCCATTCCATTCCATTCCATTCCATTCCATTCGATTCCATTCGATTCCATTCCATTCCATTCCATTCCATTCCATTCCGTTCCATTCCATTGGATTCCATTCCATTCCATTCCATTCCATTCCATTCTCTTCCATTCCATTCCATTCGGTTCTACTCAGGTTCATTCCACTCCATTCCATTCCATTCCATTCCATTCTATTGCATTGTATTCCATTCCATTCCATTCCATTCCATTCCATTCTATTCCATTCCATTCTATTCCATTGAATTCCATTCCATTCCATTCCATTCCATTCCATTCCATTCCATTCCATTCCGCTCTACTCGGGTTCATTCCATTCCAGTCCATTCCATTCGATTCCATTCCATTCCATTCCATTTCATTGCATTCCATTCCATTCCATTCCATTCCATTCCATTCCATTCCATTCCATTCCCTTCCTTTCTACTCGGGTTGATTCCATTCTATTCCATTCCATTCCATTCGATTCCATTCGATTCCATTCGATTCCATTCCATTCCATTCCATTCCATTCCATTCCGTTCTACTCGGTTTCTTTCCATTCCATTGCATTCCATTCTATTGTATTCCATGGAATTCCATTCCATTCCATTCCATTCCATTCCATTCCATTCCATTCCATTCCATTCTATTCCACTCCATTCCATTCGATTCCATTCGATTCGATTCCATTCCATTCCATTCCATTCCATTCCATTCCATTCCATTCCATTCTATTCTATTGAATTCCATTTCATTCCATTCCATTAAATTCCTATCCATTCCATTCTACTCGGGTTGATTCCAATCCATTCCGTTCCATTCCATTCCATTCCATTCCATTCCATTCCATTCCATTCCATTCGATTCCATTCCATTCCATTCCATTCCATTCCATTCCATTCCAATCCATTCCATTCTACTCGGGTTGATTCCATTCCATTCCATTCCATTTCTTTCCATTGCCTTCCATTCCATTCCATTCGGTTCCATTCGATTCCATTCGATTCCATTCTATTCCACCTCGTTCAATTCTATTCCATTCGATTCCATTCGATTCCATTCCGTTCCATTCCATTCCATTCCATTTCATTCTATTTCATTGAATTTCATTCCATTCCATTCCAATCCATTCCATTCTACTCGGGTTGATTCCATTCCATTCCATTCCATTCGATTCCATTCGATTCCATTCGATTCCATTCGATTCCATTCCATTCCATTCCATTCCATTCCATTCCATTCCATTCCATTCCATTCCATTCGATTCCATTCCATTCCATTCCATTCCATTCCATTCTATTCCATTCCATTCCATTCGGTTCTACTCGGGTTCATTCCATTCCATTCCATTCCATTCCATTCCATTCAATTCCATTCCATTTCACACCGTTCTACTCGTGTTCATTGCATTCCATTCCATTCCATTCCATTCTATTCCATTGAATTTCATTCCATTCCATTCCATTCCGTTCTACTCGGGTTCATTCCATTCCATTCCATTCCATTCCATTCTATTCCATTTAATTCCATTCCATTCCTTTCCATTCCGTTCCATTCCATTCCATTCCATTCCATTCTATTGTATTGAATTCCATTCCATTCAATTCCATTAAATTCCTATCCATTCCATTCTACTCGGGTTGATTCCAATCCATTCCATTCCATTCCATTCCATTCCATTCCATTCCATTCCATTCCATTCCATTCCATTCCGTTCTACTCGAGTTCATTCCATTCCATTCCATTCCATTCCATTCAATTCCTTTCCATTCCATTCCATTCCATTCCATTCCATTCCATTCCATTCCATTCCATTCCATTCCATTCCATTCCATTCCATTCCATTCCATTCCGTTTTACTCGGGTTGATTCCATTCCATTCCATTCCATCCTATTCCATTCGATTCCATTCGATTCCATTCGATTCCATTCCATTCAATTCCATTCCATTCCATTCCATTCCATTCTATTCTATTGAACTCCATTCCATTCCATTCCATTCCATTCCTATCCATTCCATTCTACTCGGGTTGATTCCATTCCATTCCATTCCATTCCATTCCATTCCATTCCATTCCATTGTGCTCTACTCGGGATCATTCCGTTCGATTCCATTCCATTCCATTCCATTCCATTCCATTCCATTCCATTCCATTCCGTTCTAATCGGGTCCATTCCATTCCATTCCATTCCACTCGATTCCATTCCATTCCATTCGATTCCATTCCATTCCATTCCATTCCAGTCCATTCCATTCTACTCGGGTTGATTCCATTCGATTCCATTCCATTCCATTCCATTCCATTCCCTTCCATTCCATTCCATTCGGTACCATTCGATTCCATTCGAATCCATTCCATTTCACTCCATTCCATTCCATTCTGTTCCGTTCCGTTCCATTCCGTTCCGTTCTATTCGGGTTGATTCCATTCTATTCCACTCCATTCCATTCGATTCCATTCGATTCGATTCCATTCCATTCCATTCCATTCCATTCCATTCCATTCCATTCCATTCCATTCCATTCGATTCCATTCGATTCCATTCCATTCCATTCCATTCCATTCCATTCAATTCCATTCCATTCCATTCCGTTCTACTCGGGTTCATTCCATTCCATTCCATTCCATTCCATTCTATTCCATTGAATTCCATTCCATTCCGTTCTACTCGGGTTGATTTCATTCCATTCCATTCCATTCTATTCCATTCCATTCCATTCCATTCCATTCCATTCGATTCCATTCGATTCCATTCGATTCCATTCCATTCCATTCCATTCCATTCCATTCCTTTCAATTCTATTCTATTGAATTCCATTCCATTCCATTCCATTCCATTCCAATCCATTCCATTCTACTCGGGTTCACTCCATTCCATTCCATTCCATTGTATTCCATTGAATTCCATTCCATTCCATTCCATTCCAATCCATTCCATTCCATTCCATTCCATTCCGTTCAACTCGGGTTGATTCCATTCCATTCCATTCCATTCCATTCGATTCCATTCTATTCCATTCGATTCCATTCCATTCCATTCCATTCCATTCCATTCCATTCCAATCCATTCCATTCTACTCGGGTTGATTCCATTCCATTCCATTCCATTCCATTCTATTCCATTCCATTCCATTCCATTCCCTTCCATTCCCTTCCATTCCATTCCATTCGGTTCCATTCGATTCCATTCCATTTCAATCCATTCCATTCCGTTCCGTTCCGTTCCGTCCCTTTCCGTTCCGTTCTATTCGGGTTGATTCCATTCTATTCCACTCCATTCCATTCGATTCCATTCGATTCCATTCCATTCCATTCCATTCCATTCCATTCCATTCTATTCTATTGAATTCCATTTCATTACATTCCATTAAATTCCTATCCATTCCATTCTACTCGGGTTGATTCCAATCTATTCCATTCCATTCCATTCCATTCCATTCCATTCCATTCCATTCCATTCCATTCCATTCCATTCCATTCCATTCGATTCCATTCGATTCCATTCCATTCCATTCCATTCCATTCCATTCCATTCCAATCCATTCCATTCTACTCGGGTTGATTCCATTCCCTTCCATTCCATTTCTTTCCATTGCCTTCCATTCCATTCCATTCGGTTCCATTCGATTCCATTCGATTCCATTCTATTCCACTCCATTCAATTCTATTCCATTCTATTCCATTCGATTCCATTCCGTTCCATTCCATTCCATTCCATTTCATTCTATTTCATTGAATTTCATTCCATTCCATTCCAATCCATTCCATTCTACTCTGGTTGATTCCATTCCATTCCATTCCATTCCATTCCATTCCATTCCATTCCATTCCATTCGATTCCATTCGATTCCATTCCATTCCATTCCATTCCATTCCATTCCGTTCCATTCCATTGGATTCCATTCCATTCCATTCCATTCCATTCCATTCTCTTCCATTCCATTCCATTCGGTTCTACTCAGGTTCATTCCACTCCATTCCATTCCATTCCATTCCATTCTATTGCATTGTATTCCATTCCATTCCATTCCATTCCATTCCATTCTATTCCATTCCATTCTATTCCATTGAATTCCATTCCATTCCATTCCATTCCATTCCATTCCATTCCATTCCATTCCGCTCTACTCGGGTTCATTCCATTCCAGTCCATTCCATTCGATTCCATTCCATTCCATTCCATTTCATTGCATTCCATTCCATTCCATTCCATTCCATTCCATTCCATTCCATTCCATTCCATTCCCTTCCTTTCTACTCGGGTTGATTCCATTCTATTCCATTCCATTCCATTCGATTCCATTCGATTCCATTCGATTCCATTCCATTCCATTCCATTCCATTCCATTCCGTTCTACTCGGTTTCTTTCCATTCCATTGCATTCCATTCTATTGTATTCCATGGAATTCCATTCCATTCCATTCCATTCCATTCCATTCCATTCCATTCCATTCCATTCTATTCCACTCCATTCCATTCGATTCCATTCGATTCGATTCCATTCCATTCCATTCCATTCCATTCCATTCCATTCCATTCCATTCTATTCTATTGAATTCCATTTCATTCCATTCCATTAAATTCCTATCCATTCCATTCTACTCGGGTTGATTCCAATCCATTCCGTTCCATTCCATTCCATTCCATTCCATTCCATTCCATTCCATTCCATTCGATTCCATTCCATTCCATTCCATTCCATTCCATTCCATTCCAATCCATTCCATTCTACTCGGGTTGATTCCATTCCATTCCATTCCATTTCTTTCCATTGCCTTCCATTCCATTCCATTCGGTTCCATTCGATTCCATTCGATTCCATTCTATTCCACCTCGTTCAATTCTATTCCATTCGATTCCATTCGATTCCATTCCGTTCCATTCCTTTCCATTCCATTTCATTCTATTTCATTGAATTTCATTCCATTCCATTCCAATCCATTCCATTCTACTCGGGTTGATTCCATTCCATTCCATTCCATTCGATTCCATTCGATTCCATTCGATTCCATTCGATTCCATTCCATTCCATTCCATTCCATTCCATTCCATTCCATTCCATTCCATTCGATTCCATTCCATTCCATTCCATTCCATTCCATTCTATTCCATTCCATTCCATTCGGTTCTACTCGGGTTCATTCCATTCCATTCCATTCCATTCCATTCCATTCAATTCCATTCCATTTCACACCGTTCTACTCGTGTTCATTGCATTCCATTCCATTCCATTCCATTCTATTCCATTGAATTTCATTCCATTCCATTCCATTCCGTTCTACTCGGGTTCATTCCATTCCATTCCATTCCATTCCATTCTATTCCATTTAATTCCATTCCATTCCTTTCCATTCCGTTCCATTCCATTCCATTCCATTCCATTAAGTTCTACTCGGGTTGATTCCATTCCATTCCATTCCATTCCATTCCATTCGATTCCATTCGATTCCATTCCATTCCATTCCATTCCATTCGATTCCATTCGATTCCATTCCATTCCATTGCATTCCATTAAATTCCAATCCATTCCATTCTACTCGGGTTGATTCCATTCCATTCCATTCCATTCCATTCCATTCCATTGCATTCCATTCCATTCCATTCCATTCCATTCCATTCCATTCCGTTCAACTCGGGTTGATTCCATTCCATTCCATTCCATTCCATTACGTTCCATTCCATTCCATTCCATTCGGTTCCATTCGATTCCATTCGATTCCATTCCATTTCAATCCATTCGATTCCATTCCTTTCCGTTTCGTTCCGCTCCGATCGTTCCGTTCTATTCGGGTTGATTCCATTCTATTCCACTCCATTCCATTCGATTCCATTCCATTCCATTCGATTCCATTCCATTCCATTCCATTCCATTCCATTCCATTCCATCCTATTCTATTGAATTCCATTCCATTCCATTCCATTCCATTCCATTCCAATCCATTCCATTCCATTCTATTCCATTGAATTCCATTCCATTCCATTCCATTCCATTCCATTCCATTCCATTCCATTCCATTCCATTCTATTCCATTGAATTCCATTCCATTCCATTCCATTCCATTCGATTCCATTCCATTCCGTTCCATTCCATTGCATTCCATTCCAATCCAATCTATTCTACTCGGGTTGATTCCACTCCATTCCATTCCATTCCATTCCATTCCCTTCCTTTCCATTCCATTCCATTCCATTTCATTCCATTCCATTCCATTAAATTCCATTCCATTCCATTCCATTCCATTCCATTCCATTCCATTAAGTTCTACTCGGGTTGATTCCATTCCATTCCATTCCATTCCATTCCATTCCATTCCATTACGTTCCATTCCATTCCATTCCATTCGGTTACATTCGATTCCATTCGATTCCATTCCATTTCAATCCATTCGATTCCATTCCTTTCCGTTTAGTTCCGCTCCGATCGTTCCGTTCTATTCGGGTTGATTCCATTCTATTCCACTCCATTCCATTCGATTCCATTCCATTCCATTCCATTCGATTCCATTCCATTCCATTCCATTCCATTCCATTCCATTCCATTCTATTGAATTCCATTCCATTCCATTCCATTCCATTCCATTCCAATCCATTCCATTCTACTCGGGTTGATTCCATTCCATTCCATTCCATTCCATTCCATTCCATTCCATTCCATTCCAATCCATTCCATTCTACTCGGGTTGATTCCATTCCATTCCATTCCATTCCATTCCATTCCCTTCCTTTCCATTCCATTCCATTCCATTCCATTCCATTCCATTCCATTAAATTCCATTCCATTCCATTCAATTCCATTCCATTCCATTCCATTAAGTTCTACTCGGGTTGATTCCATTCCATTCCATTCCATTCCATTCGATTCCATTCCATTCCATTCGATTCCATTCCATACCATTCCATTCCATTCCATTCCATTCCATTCCATTCCATTCTATTCTATTGAATTCCATTCCATTCCATTCCATTCCATTCCATTCCTATCCATTCCATTCTACTCGGGTTGATTCCATTCCATTCCATTCCATTCCATTCCATTCCATTCCCTTCCTTTCCATTCCATTCGGTTCCATTCGATTCTTTCGATTCCATTCTATTTCACTCCATTCCATTCGATTCCATTCGATTCCATTCGATTCCATTCCATTCCATTCCATTCCATTCCATTCCATTCCATTTCATTCTATTCCATTAAATTCCATTCCATTCCATTCCATTCCATTCCATTCCATTCCATTCCATTCCATTCCATTCCATTGCATTCCATTCCATTCCATTGCATTCGATTCCATTCCATTCCATTCCATTCCATTCCATTCCATTCCATTCCATTCCATTCCATTCGATTCCATTCCATTCCATTCCATTCCATTCCATTCCATTCCATTCCATTCCATTCCATTCCATTCCATTTGATTCCATTCGATTCCATTCCATTCCATTCCATTCCATTCCATTCAATTCCATTCCATTCCACACCGTTCTACTCGTGTTCATTCCATTCCATTCCATTCCATTCCATTCTATTCCATTGAATTTCATTCCATTCCATTCCATTCCGTTCTACTCGGGTTCAATCCTTTCCATTCCATTCCATTCCATTCTATTCCATTTAATTCCATTCCATTCCATTCCATTCCATTCCATTCCATTCCATTCCCTTCCTTTCCATTCCATTCCATTCCATTCCATTCCATTCCATTCCATTAAATTCCATTCCATTCCATTCAATTCCATTCCATTCCATTCCATTAAGTTCTACTCGGGTTGATTCCATTCCATTCCATTCCATTCCATTCCATTCGATTCCATTCGATTCCATTCCATTCCATTCCATTCCATTCCATTCCAATCCATTCCATTCCATTCCATTCCATTCCATTCCGTTCAACTCGGGTTGATTCCATTCCATTCCATTCCATTCCATTACGTTCCATTCCATTCCATTCCATTCGGTTCCATTCGATTCCATTCGATTCCATTCCATTTCAATCCATTCGATTCCATTCCTTTCCGTTTCGTTCCGCTCCGATCGTTCCGTTCTATTCGGGTTGATTCCATTCTATTCCACTCCATTCCATTCGATTCCATTCCATTCCATTCGATTCCATTCCATTCCATTCCATTCCATTCCATTCCATTCCATCCTATTCTATTGAATTCCATTCCATTCCATTCCATTCCATTCCATTCCATTCCAATCCATTCCATTCCATTCTATTCCATTGAATTCCATTCCATTCCATTCCATTCCATTCCATTCCATTCCATTCCATTCTATTCCATTGAATTCCATTCCATTCCATTCCATTCCATTCGATTCCATTCCATTCCATTCCATTCCATTCCATTCCATTCCATTCCAATCCATTCCATTCTACTCTGGTTGATTCCATTCCATTCCATTCCATTCCATTCCATTCCATTCCATTCCATTCCATTGCATTCCATTCCAATCCAATCCATTCTACTCGGGTTGATTCCATTCCATTCCATTCCATTCCATTCCATTCCCTTCCTTTCCATTCCATTCCATTCCATTTCATTCCATTCCATTCCATTAAATTCCATTCCATTCCATTCCATTCCATTCCATTCCATTCCATTCCATTCCATTAAGTTCTACTCGGGTTGATTCCATTCCATTCCATTCCATTCCATTCCATTCCATTCCATTACGTTCCATTCCATTCCATTCCATTCGGTTCCATTCGATTCCATTCGATTCCATTCCATTCCATTCCATTCGATTCCATTCCATTCCATTCCATTCCATTCCATTCCATTCCATTCCATTCCATTCTATTGAATTCCATTCCATTCCATTCCATTCCATTCCATTCCAATCCATTCCATTCTACTCGGGTTGATTCCATTCCATTCCATTCCATTCCATTCTATTCCATTCCATTCCATTCCATTCCAATCCATTCCATTCTACTCGGGTTGATTCCATTCCATTCCATTCCATTCCATTCCATTCCCTTCCTTTCCATTCCATTCCATTCCATTCCATTCCATTCCATTCCATTAAATTCCATTCCATTCCATTCAATTCCATTCCATTCCATTCCATTAAGTTCTACTCAGGTTGATTCCATTCCATTCCATTCCATTCCATTCGATTCCATTCCATTCCATTCGATTCCATTCCATACCATTCCATTCCATTCCATTCCATTCCATTCCATTCCATTCTATTCTATTGAATTCCATTCCATTCCATTCCATTCCATTCCATTCCTATCCATTCCATTCTACTCGGGTTGATTCCATTCCATTCCATTCCATTCCATTCCATTCCATTCCCTTCCTTTCCATTCCATTCGGTTCCATTCGATTCTTTCGATTCCATTCTATTTCACTCCATTCCATTCGATTCCATTCGATTCCATTCGATTCCATTCCATTCCATTCCATTCCATTCCATTACATTTCATTCTATTCCATTAAATTCCATTCCATTCCATTCCATTCCATTCCATTCCATTCCATTCCATTCCATTGCATTCGATTCCATTCCATTCCATTCCATTCCATTCCATTCCATTCCATTCGATTCCATTCCATTCCATTCCATTCCATTCCATTCGATTCCATTCCATTCCATTCCATTTGATTCCATTCTATTCCATTCCATTCCATTCCATTCCATTCCATTCAATTCCATTCCATTCCACACCGTTCTACTCGTGTTCATTCCATTCCATTCCATTCTATTCCATTGAATTTCATTCCATTCCATTCCATTCCGTTCTACTCGGGTTCATTCCATTCCATTCCATTCCATTCCATTCCATTCCATTGCATTCCATTCCATTCCATTCCATTCCATTGCATTCCATTCCATTCCATTCCATTCCATTGCATTCCATTCCATTCCATTCCATTCCATTCCATTCCATTCCGTTCAACTCGGGTTGATTCCATTTCATTCCATTCCATTCCATTCAATTCCATTCAATTCCATTCGATTCCATTCCATTCCATTCCATTGCATTCCATTCCATTCCATTCCAACCCATTCCATTCTACTCGGGTTGATTCCATTCCATTCCATTCCATTCCATTCCATTCCATTCCATTCCATTGCATTCGATTCCATTCCATTCCATTCCATTCCATTCCATTCCATTCCATTCGATTCCATTCCATTCCATTCCATTCCATTCCATTCCATTCCATTCCATTCCATTGCATTCGATTCCATTCCATTCCATTCCATTCCATTCCATTCCATTCCATTCCATTCCATTCCATTCCATTCCATTCCATTCCATTCGATTCCATTCCATTCCATTGCATTCCATTCCATTCCATTCCATTCGATTCCATTCCATTCCATTCCATTTGATTCCATTCGATTCCATTCCATTCCTTTCCATTCCATTCCATTCAATTCCATTCCATTCCACACCGTTCTACTCGTGTTCATTCCATTCCATTCCATTCCATTCCATTCTATTCCATTGAATTTCATTCCATTCCATTCCATTCCGTTCTACTCGGGTTCATTCCATTCCATTCCATTCCATTCCATTCTATTCCATTTAATTCCATTCCATTCCTTTCCATTCCGTTCCATTCCATTCCATTCCATTCCATTAAGTTCTACTCGGGTTGATTCCATTCCATTCCATTCCATTCCATTCCATTCGATTCCATTCGATTCCATTCCATTCCATTCCATTCCATTCCATTCCAATCCATTCCATTCTACTCGGGTTGATTCCATTCCATTCCATTCCATTCCATTCCATTCCATTCCATTGCATTCCATTCCATTCCATTCCATTCCATTCCATTCCGTTCAACTCGGGTTGATTCCATTCCATTCCATTCCATTCCATTACGTTCCATTCCATTCCATTCCATTCGGTTACATTCGATTCCATTCGATTCCATTCCATTTCAATCCATTCGATTCCATTCCTTTCCGTTTCGTTCCGCTCCGATCATTCCGTTCTATTCGGGTTGATTCCATTCTATTCCACTCCATTCCATTCGATTCCATTCCATTCCATTCCATTCCATTCCATTCCATTCCATTCCATTCCATTCCATTCCATCCTATTCTATTGAATTCCATTCCATTCCATTCCATTCCATTCCAATCCATTCCATTCCATTCTATTCAATTGAATTCCATTCCATTCCATTCCATTCCATTCCATTCCATTCCATTCCATTCTATTCCATTGAATTCCATTCCATTCCATTACATTCCATTCGATTCCATTCCATTCCATTCCATTCAATTACATTCCATTCCAATCCATTCCATTCTACTCTGGTTGATTCCATTCCATTCCATTCCATTCCATTCCATTCCATTCCATTCCATTCCATTGCATTCCATTCCAATCCAATCCATTCTACTCGGGTTGATTCCATTCCATTCCATTCCATTCCATTCCATTCCGTTCCTTTCCATTCCATTCCATTCCATTTCATTCGATTCCATTCCATTAAATTCCATTCCATTCCATTCCATTCCATTCCATTCCATTCCATTCCATTAAGTTCTACTCGGGTTGATTCCATTCCATTCCATTCCATTCCATTCCATTCCATTCCATTCCATTACGTTCCATTCCATTCCATTCCATTCGGTTCCATTCGATTCCATTCGATTCCATTCCATTTCAATCCATTCGATCCCATTCCTTTCCGTTTCGTTCCGCTCCGATCGTTCCGTTCTATTCGGGTTGATTCCATTCTATTCCACTCCATTCCATTCGATTCCATTCCATTCCATTCCATTCGATTCCATTCCATTCCATTCCATTCCATTCCATTCCATTCCATTCCATTCTATTGAATTCCATTCCATTCCATTCCATTCCATTCCTTTCCATTCCAATCCATTCCATTCTACTCGGGTTGATTCCATTCCATTCCATTCCATTCCATTCCATTCCATTCCAATCCAATCCATTCTACTCGGGTTGATTCCATTCCATTCCATTCCATTCCATTCCATTCCCTTCCTTTCCATTCCATTCCATTCCATTCCATTCCATTCCATTCCATTCCATTCCATTAAATTCCATTCCATTCCATTCAATTCCATTCCATTCCATTCCATTAAGTTCTACTCGGGTTGATTCCATTCCATTCCATTCCATTGCATTCCATTCCATTCGATTCCATTCCATTCCATTCGATTCCATTCCATACCATTCCATTCCATTCCATTCCATTCCATTCCATTCCATTCCATTTTATTCTATTGAATTCCATTCCATTCCATTCCATTCCATTCCATTCCTATCCATTCCATTCTACTCGGGTTGATTCCATTCCATTCCATTCCATTCCATTCCATTCCCTTCCTTTCCATTCCATTCGGTTCCATTCGATTCTTTCGATTCCATTCTATTTCACTCCATTCCATTCGATTCCATTCGATTCCATTCGATTCCATTCCATTCCATTCCATTCCATTCCATTCCATTCCATTACATTTCATTCTATTCCATTAAATTCCATTCCATTCCATTCCATTCCATTCCATTCCATTCCATTCCATTCCATTCCATTCCATTGCATTCGATTCCATTCCATTCCATTCCATTCCATTCCATTCCATTCCATTCCATTCGATTCCATTCCATTCCATTCCATTCCATTCCATTCCATTCCATTCGATTCCATTCCATTCCATTCCATTTGATTCCATTCGATTCCATTCTATTCCATTCCATTCCATTCCATTCAATTCCATTCCATTCCACACCGTTCTACTCGTGTTGATTCCATTCCATTCCATTCCATTCCATTCTATTCCATTGAATTTCATTCCATTCCATTCCATTCCGTTCTACTCGGGTTCTTTCCATTCCATTCCATTCCATTCCATTCTATTCCATTGAATTCCATTCCATTCCTTTCCATTCCGTTCCATTCCATTCCATTCCATTCCATTAAGTTCTACTCGGGTTGATTCCATTCCATTCCATTCCATTCCATTCCATTCCATTCGATTCCATTCGATTCCATTCCATTCCATTCCATTCCTTTCCATTCCATTCCAATCCATTCCATTCTACTCGGGTTGATTCCGTTCCATTCCATTCCATTCCATTCCATTCCATTGCATTCCATTCCATTCCATTCCATTCCATTCCATTCCATTCCTTTCAACTCGGGTTGATTCCATTCCATTCCATTCCATTCAATTCCATTCAATTCCATTCGATTCCATTCCATTCCATTCCATTCCATTGCATTCCATTCCATTCCATTCCAACCCATTCCATTCTACTCGGGTTGATTCCACTCCATTCCATTCCATTCCATTCCATTGTATTCCATTGAATTCCATTCCACTCCATTCCATTCCATTCCATTCCATTCCATTCCATTCCATTCCATTAAATTCCATTCCATTCCATTCCATTCCATTCCATTCCGTTCTACTCGGGTAGATTCCATTCCATTCCATTCCATTCCATTCCATTCCATTCCATTCCATTCCATTCCATTCCATTCCGTTCTACTCGGGTTCATTCCATTCCATTCCATTCCATTCCATACTATTCCATTGAATTCCATTCCATTCCATTCCATTCCGTTCCATTCCATTCCATTCCATTCCATTAAGTTCTACTCGGGTTGATTCCATTCCATTCCATTCCATTCCATTCCATTCCATTCCATTCGATTCCATTCCATTCCATTCCATTCCATTCCATTCCAATCCATTCCATTCTACTCGGGTTGATTCCATTCCATTCCATTCCATTCCATTCCATTCCATTCCATTCCATTCCATTCCATTCCATTCCGTTCAACTCGGGTTGATTCCATTCCATTCCATTCCATTCCATTCCATTCCATTCAATTACATTCGATTCCATTCCATTCCATTCCATTCCATTCCATTCCATTCCATTCCAACCCATTCCATTCTACTCGGGTTGATTCCATTCCATTCCATTCCATTCCATTCCATTCCATTCCATTCCATTCCATTCCAATCCATTCCATTCTACTCGGGTTGATTCCATTCCATTCCATTCCATTCCATTCCATTCCATTCCCTTCCTTTCCATTCCATTCGATTCCTTTCGATTCCATTCGATTCCATTCCATTCCATTCCATTCCATTCCATTCCATTCTATTCCATTAAATTCCATTCCATTCCATTCCATTCCATTCCATTCCATTCCATTGCATTCGATTCCATTCCATTCCATTCCATTCCATTCCATTCCATTCGATTCCATTCGATTCCATTCCATTCCCTTCCATTCCATTCCATTCCATTCGATTCCATTCCATTCCATTCCATTCGATTCCATTCGATTCCATTCCATTCCATTCCATTCCATTCCATTCAATTCCATTCCATTCAATGCCGTTCCACTCGTGTTCATTCCATTCCATTCCATTCCATTCCATTCTATTCCATTGAATTCCATTCCATTCCATTCCATTCCGTTCCATTCCATTCCATTCCATTCCATTCCATTCCATTCCATTCCATTCCGTTCTACTCGGGTTGATTCCATTCCATTCCATTCCATTCCATTCCATTCCATTGAATTCCATTCCATTCCATTCCATTCCATTCCATTCCGTTTTACTCGGGTTGATTCCATTCCATTCCATTCCATCCCATTCCATTCGATTCCATTCGATTCCATTCGATTCCATTCCATTCAATTCCATTCCATTCCATTCCATTCCATTCTATTCTATTGAATTCCATTCCATTCCATTCCATTCCATTCCTATCCATTCCATTCTACTCGGGTTGATTCCATTCCATTCCATTCCATTCCATTCCATTGCGCTCTACTCGGGATCATTCCATTCGATTCCATTCCATTCCATTCCATTCCATTCCATTCCATTCCATTCCATTCCATTCCATTCCGTTCTACTCGGGTCCATTCCATTCCATTCTATTCCACTCGATTCCATTCCATTCCATTCGATTCCATTCCATTCCATTCCATTCCAATCCATTCCATTCTACTCGGGTTGATTCCATTCGATTCCATTCGATTCCATTCCATTCAATTCCATTCCATTCCATTCCATTCCATTCTATTCTATTGAATTCCATTCCATTCCATTCCATTCCATTCCTATCCATTCCATTCTACTCGGGTTGATTCCATTCCATTCCATTCCATTCCATTCCATTCCATTCCATTCCATTGCGCTCTACTCGGGATCATTCCATTCGATTCCATTCCATTCCATTCCATTTCACTCCATTCCATTCCATTCTGTTCCGTTCCGTTCCATTCCGTTCCGTTCTATTCGGGTTGATTCCATTCTATTCCACTCCATTCCATTCGATTCCATTCGATTCGATTCCATTCCATTCCATTCCATTCCATTCCATTCCATTCCATTCCATTACGTTCGATTCCATTCGATTCCATTCCATTCCATTCCATTCCATTCCATTTCAATCCATTCCATTCTACTCGGGTTGATTCCTTTCCATTCCATTCCATTCCATTCCATGCCATTCCATTCCCTTCCATTCCATTCCATTCGGTTCCATTCGATTCCATTCGATTCCATTCCATTTCACTCCATTCCATTCCATTCTGTTCCGTTCCGTTCCATTCCGTTACGTTCTATTCGGGTTGATTCCATTCTATTCCACTCCATTCCATTCGATTCCATTCGATTCCATTCCATTCCATTCCATTCCATTCCATTCAATTCCATTCCATTCCATTCCGTTCAACTCTGGTTGATTCCATTCCATTCCATTCCATTCCATTCCATTCCATTCAATTCCATTCGATTCCATTCCATTCCATTCCATTGCATTCCATTCCATTCCATTCCAACCCATTCCATTCTACTCGGGTTGATTCCATTCCATTCCATTCCATTCCATTCCATTCGATTCCATTCCATTCCATTCCATTCCAATCCATTCCATTCTACTTGGGTTGATTCCATTCGATTCCATTCCATTCCATTCCATTCCATTCCCTTCCATTCCATTCCACTCGGTTCCATTCGATTCCATTCGATTCCATTCCATTTCACTCCATTCCATTCCATTCTGTTCCGTTCCGTTCCATTCCGTTCCGTTCTATTCGGGTTGATTCCATTCTATTCCACTCCATTCCATTCGATTCCATTCGATTCGATTCCATTCCATTCCATTCCATTCCATTCCATTCCATTCCATTCCATTACATTACGTTCGATTCCATTCGATTCCATTCGATTCCATTCCATTCCATTCCATTCCATTCCATTCCATTCCATTCCATTACATTCGATTCCATTCGATTCCATTCCATTCCATTCCATTCCATTCTATTCCATTCCATTCCATTCCATTCCGTTCTACTCGGGTTCATTCCATTCCATTCCATTCCATTCCATTCTATTCCATTGAATTCCATTCCATTGAATTCCATTCCATTCCATTCCATTCCATTCCATTCCGTTCTACTCGGGTTGATCCAATTCCATTCCTTTCCATTCCATTCCATTCCATTCCATTGAATTCCGTTCCATTCCATTCCATTCCATTCCATTCCATTCCATTCCATTCCATTCCATTCCATTCCGTTCTACTCGGGTTGATTTCATTCCATTCCATTCCATTCTATTCCATTCCATTCCATTCTATTCGATTCCATTCGATTCCATTCGATTCCATTCGATTCCATTCCATTCCATTCCATTCCATTCCATTCCATTCCTTTCAATTCTATTCTATTGAATTCCATTCCATTCCATTCCATTCCATTCCAATCCATTCCATTCTACTCGGGTTCACTCCATTCCATTAAATTCCATTCCATTCCATTAAATTCCATTCCATTCCATTCCATTCCATTCCATTCCATTCCATTCCATTCCATTAAGTTCTACTCGGGTTGATTCCATTCCATTCCATTCCATTCCATTCCATTCCATTCCATTCCATTCGATTCCATTCCATTCCATTCCATTCCATTCCATTCCATTCCAATCCATTCCATTATACTCGGGTTGATTCCATTCCATTCCACTCCATTCCATTACGTTCCATTCCATTCCATTCCATTCGGTTCCATTCGATTCCATTCGATTCCATTCCATTTCAATCCATTCGATTCCATTCCTTTCCGTTTCGTTCCGCTCCGATCGTTCCGTTCTATTCGGGTTGATTCCATTCTATTCCACTCCATTCCATTCGATTCCATTCCATTCCATTCGATTCCATTCCATTCCATTCCATTCCATTCCATTCCATTCCATTCCATTCCATTCTATTCTATTGAATTCCATTCCATTCCATTGCATTCCATTCCATTCCAATCCATTCCATTCTACTCGGGTTGATTCCATTCCATTCCATTCCATTCCATTACATTCCATTCCATTCCATTCCAATCCATTCCATTCTACTCGGGTTGATTCCATTCCATTCCATTCCATTCCATTCCATTCCCTTCCTTTCCATTCCATTCCATTCCATTCCATTCCATTCCATTCCATTAAATTCCATTCCATTCCCTTCCATTCCATTCCATTCCATTCCATTCCATTAAGTTCTACTCGGGTTGATTCCATTCCATTCCATTCCATTCCATTCCATTCCATTCCATTCCATTCCATTCCATTCCATTCCATTCCATTCTATTGTATTGAATTCCATTCCATTCCATTCCATTAAATTCCTATCCATTCCATTCTACTCGGGTTGATTCCAATCCATTCCATTCCATTCCATTCCATTCCATTCCATTCCATTCCATTCCATTCCATTCCATTCTATTGTATTGAATTCCATTCCATTCCATTCCATTAAATTCCTATCCATTCCGTTCTACTCGGGTTGATTCCAATCCATTCCATTCCATTCCATTCAATTCCATTCCATTCCATTCCATTCCATTCCATTCCATTCCATTCCGTTCTACTCGGGTTCATTCCATTCCATTCCATTCCATTCCATTCCATTCCATTCCATTCCATTCCATTCCATTCCATTCCATTGAATTCCATTCCATTGAATTCCATTCCATTCCATTCCATTCCATTCCATTCCATTCCATTCCATTCCATTCCATTCCGTTTTACTCGGGTTGATTCCATTCCATTCCATTCCATCCCATTCCATTCGATTCCATTCGATTCCATTCGATTCCATTCCATTCAATTCCATTCCATTCCATTCCATTCCATTCTATTCTATTGAATTCCATTCCATTCCATTCCATTCCATTCCTATCCATTCCATTCTACTCGGGTTGATTCCATTCCATTCCATTCCATTCCATTCCATTGCGCTCTACTCGGGATCATTCCATTCGATTCCATTCCATTCGATTCCATTCGATTCCATTCCATTCCATTCCATTCCATTCCATTCCAATCCATTCCATTCTTCTCGGGTTGATTCCATTCCATTCCATTCCATTCCATTCCATTCCATTGCATTCCATTCCATTCCATTCCATTCCATTCCATTCCGTTCAACTCGGGTTGATTCCATTCCATTCCATTCCATTCCATTCGATTCCATTCAATTCCATTCGATTCCATTCCATTCCATTCCATTGCATTCCATTCCATTCCATTCCAACCCATTCCATTCTACTCGGGTTGCTTCCATTCCATTCCATTCCATTCCATTCCATTCCATTCCATTCCATTCCATTCCATTCCCTTCCCTTCCATTCCATTCCATTCGGTACCATTCGATTCCATTCGATTCCATTCCATTTCAATCCATTACATTCCGTTCCGTTCCGTTCCGTTCCTTTCCGTTCCGTTCTATTCGGGTTGATTCCATTCTATTCCACTCCATTCCATTCGATTCCATTCGATTCCATTCCATTCCATTCCATTCCATTCCATTCCATTCCATTCTATTGTATTGAATTCCATTCCATTCCATTCCATTAAATTCCTATCCATTCCGTTCTACTCGGGTTCATTCCATTCCATTCCATTCTATTTTATTGAATTCCATTCCATTCCATTCCATTAAATTCCTATCCATTCCGTTCTACTCGGGTTCATTCCATTCCATTCCATTCAATTCCATTCCATTCCATTCCATTCCAATCCATTCCATTCTACTCGGGTAGATTCCATTCCATTCCATTCCATTCCATGCCATTCCATTCCATTCCATTCCATTCCATTCCGTTCCATTCCATTCCATTCCATTCCATTAAGTTCTACTCGGGTTGATTCCATTCCATTCCATTCCATTCCATTACATTACATTCCAATCCATTCCATTCTACTCGGGTTGATTCCATTCCATTCCATTCCATTCCATTACGTTCCATTCCATTCCATTCCATTCGGTTCCATTCGATTCCATTCGATTACATTCCATTTCAATCCATTCGATTCCATTCCGTTCCGTTTCGTTCCGCTCTGATCGTTCCGTTCTATTCGGGTTGATTCCATTCTATTCCACTCCATTCCATTCGATTCCATTCCATTCCATTCGATTCCATTCCATTCCATTCCATTCCATTCCATTCCATTCCATTCCATTCTATTCTATTGAATTCCATTCCATTCCATTCCATTCCATTCCATTCCAATCCATTCCATTCTTCTCGGGTTGATTCCATTCCATTCCATTCCATTCCATTCCATTCCATTCCATTCCAATTCATTCCATTCTACTTGGGTTGATTCCATTCCATTCCATTCCATTCCATTCAATTCCATTCCATTCCATTCCATTCCCTTCCTTTCCATTCCATTCGGTTCCATTCGATTCTTTCGATTCCATTCTATTTCACTCCATTGCATTCGATTCCATTCGATTCCATTCGATTCCATTCCATTCCATTCCATTCCATTCCATTCCATTCCATTCCATTAAATTCCATTCCATTCCATTCCATTCCATTCCATTCCATTCCATTCCATTCCATTCCATTGCATTCGATTCCATTCCATTCCATTCCATTCCATTCCATTCCATTCCATTCGATTCCATTCGATTCCATTCCATTCCCTTCCATTCTATTCCATTCGATTCCATTCCATTCCATTCCATTCCGTTCTACTCGGGTTGATTCCATTCTATTCCATTCCATTCCATTCCATTCCATTCAATTCCATTCCATTCGATTCCATTCCATTCCATTCCATTCCATTCCATTCCATTCCAATCCATTCCATTCTACTCGGGTTGATTCCATTCCATTCCATTCCATTCCATTCCATTGCATTCCATTCCATTCCATTCCATTCCATTCCATTCGGTACCATTCGATTCCATTCGATTCCATTCCATTTCAATCCATTCCATTCCGTTCCGTTCCGTTCCGTTCCTTTCCGTACCGTTCTATTCGGGTTGATTCCATTCTATTCCACTCCATTCCATTCGATTCCATTCGATTCCATTCGATTCCATTCCATTCCATTCCATTCCATTCCATTCTATTGTATTGAATTCCATTCCATTCCATTCCATTAAATTCCTATCCATTCCATTCTACTCGGGTTGATTCCAATCCATTCCATTCCATTCCATGCCATTCCATTCCATTCCACTCCATTCCATTCCATTCCATTCCATTCCGTTCTACTCGGGTTCATTCCATTCCATTCCATTCCATTCCATTCAATTCCATTCCATTCCATTCGATTCCATTCGATTCCATTTGATTCCATTCCATTCCATTCAATTCCATTCCATTCCATTCCATTCCAATCCATTCCATTCTACTCGGGTAGATTCCATTCCATTCCATTCCATTCCATGCCATTCCATTCCATTCCATTCCATTCCATTCCGTTCCATTCCATTCCATTCCATTCCATTAAGTTCTACTCGGGTTGATTCCATTCCATTCCATTCCATTCCATTCCATTCCATTCGTTTCCATTCCATTCCATTCCATTCCATTCCATTCCATTCCAATCCATTCCATTCTACTCGGGTTGATTCCATTCCATTCCATTCCATTCCATTCCATTCCATTCCATTCCAATCCATTCCATTCTACGCGGGTTGATTCCATTCCATTCCATTCCATTCCATTCCATTCCCTTCCTTTCCATTCCATTCCATTCCATTTCATTCCATTCCATTCCATTAAATTCCATTCCATTCCATTCCATTCCATTCCGTTCCATTCCATTCCATTAAGTTCTACTCGGGTTGATTCCATTCCATTCCATTCCATTCCATTCCATTCCATTCCATTCCATTCCATTCCATCCTATTCTATTGAATTCCTTTCCATTCCATTCCATTCCATTCCATTCCAATCCATTCCGTTCTTCTCGGGTTGATTCCATTCCATTCCATTCCATTCCATTCCATTCCATACCATTCCATTCCATTCCAATCCATTCCATTCTACTCGGGTTGATTCCATTCCATTCCATTCCATTCCATTCCATTCCCTACCTTTCCATTCCATTCGGTTCCATTCGATTCTTTCGATTCCATTCTATTTCAGTCCATTCCATTCGATTCCTTTCAATTCCATTCGATTCCATTCCATTCCATTCCATTCCATTCCATTCCATTCCATTCCATTCCATTTCATTCTATTCCATTAAATTCCATTCCATTCCATTGCATTCCATTCGATTCCATTCCATTCCATTCCATTCCATTCGATTCCATTCGATTCCATTCCATTCCATTCCATTCCATTCCATTCAATTCCATTCCATTCCATACCGTTCTACTCGTGTTCATTCCATTCCATTCCATTCCATGCCATTCTATTCCATTGAATTTCATTCCATTCCATTCCATTCCGTTCTACTCGGGTTCATTCCATTCCATTCCATTCCATTCCATTCCATTCTATTCCATTGAATTCCATTCCATTCCGTTCCATTCCGTTCCATTCCATTCCATTCCATTCCATTAAGTTCTACTCGGGTTGATTCCATTCCATTCCATTCCATTAAGTTCTACTCGGGTTGATTCCATTCTATTCCACTCCATTCCATTCGATTCCATTCGATTCCATTCCATTCCATTCCGTTCCATTCCATTCCATTCCATTCCATTTCATTCCAGTCCATTCCATTCGATTCCATTCCCTTCCGTTCTATTCTATTGAATTCCATTGCATTCCATTCCATTCCATTCCTATCCATTCCATTCTACTCGGGTTGATTCCATTCCTTTCCATTCAATTTCATTCCATTCCATTCCATTCCGCTCCACTCGGGTTCATTCCATTCCATTCCATTCCATTTGATTCCATTCGATTCCATTCCATTCCTTTCCGTTCTACTCGGGTCCATTCCATTCCATTCCATTCCATTCCATTCCGTTCTGTTCCATTCGATTCCATTCCATTCCATTCCAATCCATTCCATTCTACTCGGGTTGATTCCATTCCATTCCATTCCATTCCATTCCATTCCATTCCATTCCATTTCATTCCAGTCCATTCCATTCGATTCTATTCCATTCCATTCCATTGCATTGCATTCCATTCCATTCCATTCCATTCCATTCCATTCCATTCCATTCCATTCCATTCCATTCCTTTCTACTCGGGTTGATTCCATTCTATTCCATTCCATTCCATTCTATTCCATTCGATTCCATTCGATTCCATTCCATTCCATTCCATTCCATTCCATTCTACTCGGGTTCATTCCATTCCATTGCATTCCATTCTATTGTATTCCATTGAATTCCATTCCATTCCATTCCATTCCATTCCTTTCCATTCCATTCCATTCCATTCCATTCCATTCTATTCCACTCCATTCCGTTCTACTCGGGTTGATTCCATTCCATTCCATTCCATTCCATTGAATTCCAATCCATTCCATTCCATTCCAATCCATTCCATTCCATTCCATTCCATTCCATTCCGTTCAACTCGGGTTGATTCCATTCCATTCCATTCCATTCCATTCCATTCCATTCCATTCTATTCCATTCGATTCCATTCCATTCGATTCCATTCGATTCCATTCGATTCCATTCCATTCCATTGCATTCCATTCCATTCCATTCCATTCCATTCTACTGGGGTTGATTCCACTCCATTCCATTCCATTCCATTCCATTCGATTCCATTCGATTCCATTCGATTCCATTCCATTCCATTCCATTCCATTCCATTCCAATCCATTCCATTCTACTCGGGTTGATTCCATTCCATTCCATTCCATTCCATTCCATTCCATTCCATTCCATTCCATTCCATTCCATTCGGTTCCATTCGATTCCATTCGATTCCATTCCATTTCACTCCGTTCCATTCCATTCCGTTAAGTTCCGTTCTGTTCCGTTCAGTTCCGTTCTATTCGGGTTGATACCATTCTATTCCACTCCATTCCATTCGATTCCATTCGATTCCATTCCATTCCATTCCGTTCCATTCCATTCCATTCCATTCCATTCCATTCCATTCTATTCTATTGAATTCCATTGCATTCCATTCCATTCCATTCCTATCCATTCCATTCTACTCGGGTTGATTCCATTCCTTTCCATTCCATTCCATTCCATTCCATTCCATTCCATTCCATTCCATTCCATTCCATTCCATTCCATTCCATTCCATTCCGTTCAACTTGGGTTGATTCCATTCCATTCCATTCCATTCCATTCGATTCCATTCAATTCCATTCGATTCCATTTCATTCCATTCCATTGCATTCCACTCCATTACATTCCAACCCATTCTATTCCATTCCATTCCATTCCAACCCATTCCATTCTACTCGGGTTGATTCCATTCCATTCCATTCCATTCCATTCCATTCCATTCCCTTCCATTCCATTCCATTCGGTACCATTCGATTCCATTCAATTCCATTCCATTTCAATCCATTCCATTCCGTTCCGTTCCGTTCCGCTCCTTTCCGTTCCGTTCCATTCGGGTTGATTCCATTCTATTCCACTCCATTCCATTCGATTCCATTCGATTCCATTCGATTCCATTCCATTCTATTCCATTCCATTCAATTCCATTCCATTCTATTGTATTGAATTCCATTCCATTCCATTCCATTAAATTCCTATCCATTCCATTCTACTCGGGTTGATTCCAATCCATTCCATTCCATTCCATTCCATTCCATTCCATTCCATTCCATTCCATTCCATTCCATTCCATTCCATTCCATTCCATTCCATTCCATTCCGTTCTACTCGGGTTCATTCCATTCCATTCCATTCCATTCCATTCCATTCAATTCCATTCCATTCCATTCCATTCCATTCCATTCCATTCCATTCCATTCCATTCCATTCAATTCCATTCCATTCCATTCGATTCCATTCCATTCCATTCCATTCCATTCCATTCCATTCCTTTCAATTCTATTCTATTGAATTCCTTTCCATTCCATTCCATTCCATTCCAATCAATTCCATTCTACTCGGGTTCACTCCATTCCATTCCATTCCATTGTATTCCATTGAATTCCATTCCATTCCATTCCATTCCATTCCATTCCATTCCATTCCATTCCATTCCATTCCATTAAATTCCATTCCATTCCATTCCATTCCATTCCATTCCGTTCTACTCGGGTAGATTCCATTCCATTCCATTCCATTCCATTCCATTCCATTCCATTCCATTCCATTCCATTCCATTCCATTCCATTCCGTTCTACTCGGGTTCATTCCATTCCATTCCATTCCATTCCATACTATTCCATTGAATTCCATTCCATTCCGTTCCATTCCGTTCCATTCCATTCCATTCCATTCCATTAAGTTCTACTCGGGTTGATTCCATTCCATTCCATTCCATTCCATTCCATTCGATTACATTCGATTCCATTCCATTCCATTCCATTCCATTCCATTCCATTCCAATCCATTCCATTCTACTCGGGTTGATTCCATTCCATTCCATTCCATTCCATTCCATTCCATTCCATTAAATTCCATTCCATTCCATTCCGTTCAACTCGGGTTGATTCCATTCCATTCCATTCCATTCCTTTCGATTCCATTCAATTCCATTCGATTCCATTCCATTCCATTCCATTCCATTCCATTCCTTTCCATTCCATTCCAACCCATTCCATTCTACTCGGGTTGATTCCATTCCATTCCAATCCATTCCATTCTACTCGGGTTGATTCCATTCCATTCCATTCCATTCCATTCCATTCCATTCCATTCCATTCCATTCCATTCCATTCCCTTCCATTCCATTCCATTCGGTACCATTCGATTCCATTCGATTCCATTCCATTTCAATCCATTACATTCCGCTCCGTTCCGTTCCTTTCCGTTCCGTTCTATTCGGGTTGATTCCATTCTATTCCACTCCATTCCATTCGATTCCATTCGATTCCATTCGATTCCTTTCCATTCCATTCCATTCCATTCCATTCTATTGTATTGAATTCCATTCCATTCCATTCCATTAAATTCCTATCCATTCCATTCTACTCGGGTTGATTCCAATCCATTCCTTTCCATTCCATTCCATTCCATTCCATTCCATTCCATTCCATTCCATTCCATTCCATTCCATTCCGTTCTACTCGGGTTCATTCCATTCCATTCCATTCCATTCCATTCCATTCCATTCCATTCCATTCCATTCGATTCCATTCGATTCCATTCCATTCCATTCAATTCCATTCCATTCCATTCCATTCCAATCCATTCCATTCTACTCGGGTAGATTCCATTCCATTCCATTCCATTCCATGCCATTCCATTCCATTCCATTCCATTCCATTCCATTCCGTTCCATTCCATTCCATTCCATTCCATTAAGTTCTACTCGGGTTGATTCCATTCCATTCCATTCCATTCCATTCCATTCCATTCGATTCCATTCCATTCCATTCCATTCCATTCCAATCCATTCCATTCTACTCGGGATGATTCCATTCCATTCCATTCCATTCCATTACGTTCCATTCCTTTCCATTCCATTCGGTTCCATTCGATTCCATTCGATTACATTCCATTTCAATCCATTCGATTCCATTCCGTTCCGTTTCGTTCCGCTCCGATCGTTCCGTTCAATTCGGGTTGATTCCATTCTATTCCACTAAATTCCATTCGATTCCATTCCATTCCATTCGATTCCATTCCATTCCATTCCATTCCATTCCATTCCATTCCATTCCATTCCATTCTATTCCATTGAATTCCATTCCATTCAATTCCATTCCATTCCATTCCAATCCATTCCATTCTTCTCGGGTTGATTCCATTCCATTCCATTCCATTCCATTCCATTCCATTCCATTCCATTCCATTCCATTCCATTCCATTCCATTCCAATCCATTCCATTCTACTTGGGTTGATTCCATTCCATTCCATTCCATTCAATTCCATTCCATTCCCTTCCTTTCCATTCCATTCGGTTCCATTCGATTCTTTCGATTCCATTCTATTTCACTCCATTGCATTCGATTCCATTCGATTCCATTCGATTCCATTCCATTCCATTCCATTCCATTCCATTCCATTCCATTCCATTCCATTCCATTGCATTCGATTCCATTCCATTCCATTCCATTCCATTCCATTCCATTAGATTCCATTCGATTCCATTCCATTCCCTTCCATTCCATTCCATTCCTTTCGATTCCATTCCATTCCATTCCATTCCATTCCATTCCATTCCATTCCATTCGATTCCATTCCATTCCATTCCATTCCATTCCATTCCAATCCATTCCATTCTACTCGGGTTGATTCCATTCCATTCCATTCCATTCCATTCCATTCCATTCCATTCCATTTCATTGCATTCCATTCCATTCCATTCCATTCCATTCCATTCCATTCCGTTCAACTCGGGTTGATTCCATTCCATTCCATTCCATTCCATTCCATTCAATTCCATTCGATTCCATTCCATTCCATTCCATTGCATTCCATTCCATTCCATTCCAACCCATTCCATTCTACTCGGGTTGATTCCATTCCATTCCATTCCATTCCATTCCATTCCATTCCATTCCGTTCCGTTCCGTTCCGTTCCTTTCCGTTCCGTTCTATTCGGGTTGATTCCATTCTATTCCACTCCATTCCATTCGATTCCATTCGATTCCATTCCATTCCATTCCATTCCATTCCATTCCATTCCATTCCATTCTATTGTATTGAATTCCATTCCATTCCATTCCATTAAATTCCTATCCATTCCATTCTACTCGGGTTGATTCCAATCCATTCCATTCCATTCCATTCCATTCCATTCCATTCCATTCCATTCCATTCCATTCCATTCCGTTCTACTCGGGTTCATTCCATTCCATTCCATTCCATTCCATTCAATTCCATTCCATTCCATTCGATTCCATTCGATTCCATTTGATTCCATTCCATTCCATTCAATTCCATTCCATTCCATTCCATTCCAATCCATTCCATTCTACTCGGGTAGATTCCATTCCATTCCATTCCATTCCATGCCATTCCATTCCATTCCATTCCATTCCATTCCGTTCCATTCCATTCCATTCCATTCCATTAAGTTCTACTCGGGTTGTTTCCATTCCATTCCATTCCATTCCATTCCATTCCATTCCATTCCATTCGATTCCATTCCATTCCATTCCATTCCATTCCATTCCATTCCATTCCAATCCATTCCATTCTACTCGGGTTGATTCCATTCCATTCCATTCCATTCCATTCCATTCCATTCCATTCCATTCCATTCCAATCCATTCCATTCTACGCGGGTTGATTCCATTCCATTCCATTCCATTCCATTCCATTCCCTTCCTTTCCATTCCATTCCATTCCATTCCATTTCATTCCATTCCATTCCATTAAATTCCATTCCATTCCATTCCATTCCATTCCATTCCATTCCATTCCATTAAGTTCTACTCGGGTTGATTCCATTCCATTCCATTCCATTCCATTCCATTCCATTCCATTCCAATCCACTCCATTCTACTCGGGTTGATTCCATTCCATTCCATTCCATTCCATTACGTTCCATTCCATTCCATTCCATTCGGTTCCATTCGATTCCATTCGATTCCATTCCATTTCAATCCATTCGATTCCATTCCTTTCCGTTTCGTTCCGCTCCGATCGTTCCGTTCTATTCGGGTTGATTCCATTCTATTCCACTCCATTCCATTCGATTCCATTCCATTCCATTCGATTCCATTCCATTCCATTCCATTCCATTCCATTCCATTCCATTCCATCCTATTCTATTGAATTCCTTTCCATTCCATTCCATTCCATTCCATTCCAATCCATTCCATTCTTCTCGGGTTGATTCCATTCCATTCCATTCCATTCCATTCCATTCCATACCATTCCATTCCATTCCAATCCATTCAATACTACTCGGGTTGATTCCATTCCATTCCATTCCATTCCATTCCATTCCCTACCTTTCCATTCCATTCGGTTCCATTCGATTCTTTCGATTCCATTCTATTTCAGTCCATTCCATTCGATTCCTTTCAATTCCATTCGATTCCATTCCATTCCATTCCATTCCATTCCATTCCATTCCATTTAATTCTATTCCATTAAATTCCATTCCATTCCATTGCATTCCATTCGATTCCATTCCATTCCATTCCATTCCATTCGATTCCATTCGATTCCATTCCATTCCATTCCATTCCATTCCATTCAATTCCATTCCATTCCATACCGTTCTACTCGTGTTCATTCCATTCCATTCCATTCCATGCCATTCTATTCCATTGAATTTCATTCCATTCCATTCCATTCCGTTCTACTCGGGTTCATTCCATTCCATTCCATTCCATTCCATTCCATTCTATTCCATTGAATTCCATTCCATTCCTTTCCATTCCGTTCCATTCCATTCCATTCCATTCCATTAAGTTCTACTCGGGTTGATTCCATTCCATTCCATTCCATTAAGTTCTACTCGGGTTGATTCCATTCTATTCCACTCCATTCCATTCGATTCCATTCGATTCCATTCCATTCCATTCCGTTCCATTCCATTCCATTCCATTCCATTTCATTCCAGTCCATTCCATTCGATTCCATTCCCTTCCGTTCTATTCTATTGAATTCCATTCCATTCCATTCCATTCCATTCCATTCCATTCCATTCCATTAAGTTCTACTCGGGTTGATTCCATTCCATTCCATTCCATTCCATTCCATTCCATTCCATTCCATTACGTTCCATTCCATTCCATTCCATTCGGTTCCATTCGATTCCATTCGATTCCATTCCATTTCAATCCATTCGATTCCATTCCTTTCCGTTTCGTTCCGCTCCGATCGTTCCGTTCTATTCGGGTTGATTCCATTCTATTCCACTCCATTCCATTCGATTCCATTCCATTCCATTCCATTCCATTCCATTCCATTCCATTCCATTCCATTCTATTGAATTCCATTCCATTCCATTCCATTCCATTCCATTCCAATCCATTCCATTCTACTCGGGTTGATTCCATTCCATTCCATTCCATTCCATTCCATTCCATTCCATTCCATTCCATTCCAATCCATTCCATTCTACTCGGGTTGATTCCATTCCATTCCATTCCATTCCATTCCATTCCCTTCCTTTCCATTCCATTCCATTCCATTCCATTCCATTCCATTCCATTCCATTAAATTCCATTCCATTCCATTCAATTCCATTCCATTCCATTCCATTAAGTTCTACTCGGGTTGATTCCATTCCATTCCATTCCATTCCATTCGATTCCATTCCATTCCATTCGATTCCATTCCATACCATTCCATTCCATTCCATTCCATTCCATTCCATTCCATTCTATTCTATTGAATTCCATTCCATTCCATTCCATTCCATTCCATTCCTATCCATTCCATTCTACTCGGGTTGATTCCATTCCATTCCATTCCATTCCATTCCATTCCCTTCCTTTCCATTCCATTCGGTTCCATTCGATTCTTTCGATTCCATTCTATTTCACTCCATTCCATTCGATTCCATTCGATTCCATTCGATTCCATTCCATTCCATTCCATTCTATTCCATTCCATTCCATTTCATTCTATTCCATTAAATTCCATTCCATTCCATTCCATTCCATTCCATTCCGTTGCATTCCATTCCATTCCATTGCATTCAATTCCATTCCATTCCATTCCATTCCATTCCATTCCATTCCATTCCATTCCATTCCATTCCATTTGATTCCATTCGATTCCATTCCATTAAATTCCATTCCATTCCATTCAATTCCATTCCATTCCACACCGTTCTACTCGTGTTCATTCCATTCCATTCCATTCCATTCCATTCTATTCCATTGAATTTCATTCCATTCCATTCCATTCCGTTCTACTCGGGTTCATTCCATTCCATTCCATTCCATTCCATTCTATTCCTTTTAATTCCATTCCATTCCATTCCATTCCATTCCATTCCATTCCATTCCATTCCCTTCCTTTCCATTCCATTCCATTCCATTCCATTCCATTCCATTCCATTAAATTCCATTCCATTCCATTCCATTCCATTCCATTCCATTAAATTCCATTCCATTCCATTCAATTCCATTCCATTCCATTCCATTAAGTTCTACTCGGGTTGATTCCATTCCATTCCATTCCATTCCATTCCATTCGATTCCATTCGATTACATTCCATTCCATTCCATTCCATTCCAATCCATTCCATTCCATTCCATTCCATTCCATTCCGTTCAACTCGGGTTGATTCCATTCCATTCCATTCCATTCCATTACGTTCCATTCCATTCCATTCCATTCGGTTCCATTCGATTCCATTCGATTCCATTCCATTTCAATCCATTCGATTCCATTCCTTTCCGTTTCGTTCCGCTCCGATCGTTCCGTTCTATTCGGGTTGATTCCATTCTATTCCACTCCATTCCATTCGATTCCATTCCATTCCATTCGATTCCATTCCATTCCATTCCATTCCATTCCATTCCATTCCATTCCATCCTATTCTATTGAATTCCATTCCATTCCATTCCATTCCATTCCATTCCAATCCATTCAATTCCATTCTATTCCATTGAATTCCATTCCATTCCATTCCATTCCATTTCATTCCATTCCATTCCATTCCATTCTATTCCATTGAATTCCATTCCATTCCATTCCATTCCATTCGATTCCATTCCATTCCATTCCATTCCATTCCATTCCATTCCATTCCAATCCATTCCATTCTACTCTGGTTGATTCCATTCCATTCCATTCCATTCCATTCCATTCCATTCCATTGCATTCCATTCCAATCCAATCCATTCTACTCGGGTTGATTCCATTCCATTCCATTCCATTCCATTCCATTCCCTTCCTTTCCATTCCATTCCATTCCATTTCATTCCATTCCATTCCATTAAATTCCATTCCATTCCATTCCATTCCATTCCATTCCATTCCATTCCATTCCATTCCATTAAGTTCTACTCGGGTTGATTCCAATCCATTCCATTCCATTCCATTCCATTCCATTCCATTCCATTCCATTACGTTCCATTCCATTCCATTCCATTCGGTTCCATTCGATTCCATTCGATTCCATTCCATTTCAATCCATTCGATTCCATTCCTTTCCGTTTCGTTCCGCTCCGTTCGTTCCGTTCTATTCGGGTTGATTCCATTCTATTCCACTCCATTCCATTCGATTCCATTCCATTCCATTCCATTCGATTCCATTCCATTCCATTCCATTCCATTCCATTCCATTCCATTCCATTCTATTGAATTCCATTCCATTCCATTCCATTCCATTCCATTCCAATCCATTCCATTCTACTCGGGTTGATTCCATTCCATTCCATTCCATTCCATTCCATTCCATTCCATTCCATTCCATTCCAATCCATTCCATTCTACTCGGGTTGATTCCATTCCATTCCATTCCATTCCATTCCATTCCCTTCCTTTCCATTCCATTCCATTCCATTCCATTCCATTCCATTCCATTAAATTCCATTCCATTCCATTCAATTCCATTCCATTCCATTCCATTAAGTTCTACTCAGGTTGATTCCATTCCATTCCATTCCATTCCATTCGATTCCATTCCATTCCATTCGATTCCATTCCATACCATTCCATTCCATTCCATTCCATTCCATTCCATTCCATTCCATTCTATTCTATTGAATTCCATTCCATTCCATTCCATTCCATTCCATTCCTATCCATTCCATTCTACTCGGGTTGATTCCATTCCATTCCATTCCATTCCATTCCATTCCATTCCCTTCCTTTCCATTCCATTCGGTTCCATTCGATTCTTTCGATTCCATTCTATTTCACTCCATTCCATTCGATTCCATTCGATTCCATTCGATTCCATTCCATTCCATTCCATTCCATTCCATTACATTTCATTCTATTCCATTAAATTCCATTCCATTCCATTCCATTCCATTCCATTCCATTCCATTCCATTGCATTTGATTCCATTCCATTCCATTCCATTCCATTCCATTCCATTCCATTCGATTCCATTCCATTCCATTCCATTCCATTCCATTCCATTCCATTCCATTCCATTCGATTCCATTCCATTCCATTCCATTTGATTCCATTCGATTCCATTCCATTCCATTCCATTCCATTCCATTCAATTCCATTCCATTCCACACCGTTCTACTCGTGTTCATTCCATTCCATTCCATTCTATTCCATTGAATTTCATTCCATTCCATTCCATTCCGTTCTACTCGGGTTCATTCCATTCCATTCCATTCCATTCCATTCCATTCTATTCCATTGAATTCCATTCCATTCCTTTCCATTCCGTTCCATTCCATTCCATTCCATTCCGTTAATTTCTACTCGGGTTGATTCCATTCCATTGCATTCCATTCCATTCCATTCCATTCCATTCCATTCCATTCCGTTCAACTCGGGTTGATTCCATTCCATTCCATTCCATTCCATTCAATTCCATTCAATTCCATTCGATTCCATTCCATTCCATTCCATTGCATTCCATTCCATTCCATTCCAACCCATTCCATTCTACTCGGGTTGATTCCATTCCATTCCATTCCATTCCATTCCATTCCATTCCATTCCATTCCATTCCATTGCATTCGATTCCATTCCATTCCATTCCATTCCATTCCATTCCATTCCATTCCATTCCATTCGATTCCATTCCATTCCATTCCATTCCATTCCATTCCATTCCATTCCATTCCATTCCATTCCATTCCATTCCATTCCATTGCATTCGATTCCATTCCATTCCATTCCATTCCATTCCATTCCATTCCATTCCATTCCATTCCATTCGATTCCATTCCATTCCATTGCATTCCATTCCATTCCATTCCATTCGATTCCATTCCATTCCATTCCATTTGATTCCATTCGATTCCATTCCATTCCATTCCATTCCATTCCATTCAATTCCATTCCATTCCACACCGTTCTACTCGTGTTCATTCCATTCCATTCCATTCCATTCCATTCTATTCCATTGAATTTCATTCCATTCCATTCCATTCCGTTCTACTCGGGTTCATTCCATTCCATTCCATTCCATTCCATTCTATTCCATTTAATTCCATTCCATTCCTTTCCATTCCGTTCCATTCCATACCATTCCATTCCATTAAGTTCTACTCGGGTTGATTCCATTCCATTCCATTCCATTCCATTCCATTCCATTCCATTCGATTCCATTCCATTCCATTCCATTCCATTCCATTCCATTCCAATCCATTCCATTCTACTCGGGTTGATTCCATTCCATTCCATTCCATTCCATTCCATTCCATTCCATTCCATTGCATTCCATTCCATTCCATTCCATTCCATTCCATTCCGTTCAACTCGGGTTGATTCCATTCCATTCCATTCCATTCCATTACGTTCCATTCCATTCCATTCCATTCGGTTCCCTTCGATTCCATTCGATTCCATTCCATTTCAATCCATTCGATTCCATTCCTTTCCGTTTCGTTCCGCTCCGATCATTCCGTTCTATTCGGGTTGATTCCATTCTATTCCACTCCATTCCATTCGATTCCATTCCATTCGATTCCATTCCATTCCATTCGATTCCATTCCATTCCATTCCATTCCATTCCAATCCATTCCATTCCATTCTATTCAATTGAATTCCATTCCATTCCATTCCATTCCATTCCATTCCATTCCATTCCATTCCATTCTATTCCATTGAATTCCATTCCATTCCATTCCATTCCATTCGATTCCATTCCATTCCATTCCATTCAATTACATTCCATTCCAATCCATTCCATTCTACTCTGGTTGATTCCATTCCATTCCATTCCATTCCATTCCATTCCATTCCATTCCATTGCATTCCATTCCAATCCAATCCATTCTACTCGGGTTGATTCCATTCCATTCCATTCCATTCCATTCCATT